>NW_027491356.1:1357500-1501904 GCF_021521415.1 Bidens hawaiensis | reverse complement strand
TCAGGTTCTGATTGTTTATATCATTTGACATGTAGTGGATGACTCGCTTATTCGTTGACTCGCTTATTCGTTAACTCGTTTATTCTTAATTGTATTCACTTGCCTTTATTCTAAGGTGACTTTTATCATTCACCTATTATACTAAGTTTCTCTAACATTTTTGGGACATATGCGTATTATTCGTATTTCATACTATATATATATATATATATATATATATATATATATATATATCAAACAATAGTAAACGTGTAATTGTGTGTAACTTAATCAAATATATGTGTTACATGCTTACTTGTGTTAATATTCATTCATTGGTATAATTAGGAGGGGGCTAACATATTCTCATGTATTGGGTGCTCATATTATTGACCAGTGCCCGATTCTCTTGGCAACGGTCTAACTACTTGTTTATGGTTTGATTTGTTTACCGCAATATTCTACGTTATGCTTATTTATATCATTGTAAAACTAGTGATAATCTCACTCAACTTTATTTTGACAAACTCTTTCATTTTCTAAGTATATGCCGGTTATCATATAATTTGAAGATTGAAGTTTGGACACATAGACAAGACCTTAGGATTTAATGAAGACAATCTTTGTTTTAGTTTATATTAACTTATTTAAATTGTTTTATCATATTTGTAAATTGTGTGTATTGTTGAAATAAAATAATTAAATAGATATTGTCATTTATATTTATGATAGTATCTTCGAGCTGTGGACAATTATGCTCACGCCCCGGCATTTCCGCCTTAGGTTAGGGTGCGACATTGTACTCATATTCCATTAGAATTCGGTGTGTGCAATAAGCGAGGCTAATACCTTGAATATCGGAAAGTCTACATGCAATCGCCCCTTATGCAAATTCAACACTTCAATTAGCTTCGACTTTTCTTCCTCCGTCTACTTGGAAGACACAATAACGGGCAACTTCGAGCCCTCGTCAAGATAAGCATACTCCAAGTGTGACGGAAGAACCTTTAACTTCAACGGGGCAGGTTTCTCCATGGAACCCACCTCACTCTCACAACTAATCTCATTCACCTCTATAATCTCAAGCAAACCCGAAATCCCAACCAACTCATCACAAACTGAATCGTTCTTACACGACTCAACTTAAACCAAATCATCACAATCTACCAAACCATTACTTCCCACATGTTCCGCAACACAAATATAGTCAAAGCAGCTATCCACACCTGCAATAAAAGAGTTAATAAAATAAACCGAATGGCATGGACCACTTAAATCATCTTGATCCCCCAGATGCTTCATCGATCTCGCGACATCATAAGTAACATTATAATCACCAACCCGAAGTGTGATCTTCCCATCATACACATCGATAAGCACCTTTGCGGTTCGTAAAAATGGACGACCAAGAATGATGGGGATCCTCTCGTCAGCCTCCATGTCGAGCACCACAAAATCTACCAGGAACAAAAACTTATCAACCTTCACTAGCAAATTCTCGATAATACCCCACGGATACTTAACCGAACGATCAGCCAACGACAAGGACATGCGAGTCGGTGTAAGCTCGCCCAATTCCAACTTCTTGTACAAAGAATATGGCATCAAATTAATACTCAGCCCCAAATCTGCTAATGCATGGCTCATCGCGTCACTAGCAAACAAACAAGGAATCGTAAACACTCCCGGATCCGACAACTTCTCGGGTACGTGGTTTAACACTACCGCCAAACAATCTCCACTAAGGTGAATCGATGAAACCTTTCCCAACCTATTCTTCCTCTTCAATAGGTTTTTCAAAAACTTCGCATACTTCGGCATGTGATGGAGGGATTCAATGAACGGAAGATTAATCTTCAACTGTCGGAACATGTCGAGAAAGTGTCTGTACTCCCGCGTGTATTTTTGATGTTTTAAGCTAGTGGGATACAGGACACGAGAGTGATCAATCACAGGTGATGACAGGACTTCAACCGGCGTCTTCTCTACCGGCGGTGCAACCGGTGCAGTGTTCTGTACTTTGCCCGACACTTCCATCTCGATCTCTTCATGTATCACCTCCTCATCTTCAGCTTCAACCTCACCTCTTCTTACCTCGGGACCCAAAACCCTTCTGCTACGAGTAGTAATCGCCTTTAGTTGAGCGACCGGATTCTGCTGAGTAGAACTAAAAACTGTCCCGAGGGTCTCTCATCCAGTCGTTGAGCAATATCACCAACGGACCTTTGAAGGTCAAGTAGAGACGACTGTTGATTCTTTAAAATAAGATCATGATCGGAAAGAGTCTTTTGAGTAACTTGATCTCTAGTAAGGATTTGCTACATCATCTCTTCCAACCTTCCCATACCACTACTCAGATCTTGCCCATTACCCGAACTTTGACCATTTAAGCCTCCACTATTATACTGACCTTGATTTCGGTTATAGGAAGCTTGGAAACCATGTGGCCCACCAGTCGGATGCCAATTCTAGTCACCTTGCCTTTGATTCCGGTTCTGATTCTTGTAGTTGTTTGAGTTTTGATTGTTGTTGTAAGCATTAGGGAACCTGTTCTGACCAGCCACAAAGTCAACTTCTTGATTGTTCATCAACGGACACTCCAACATACCATGACCACCCCTACACAGTTCACACTTATCCACTTTAGCCATTCACTCTTTCAACTCTCAGGAAATATTCTCCAAAGCAGCAGCCACACTAGTATCCAGAGTAACCTGGTGCACACCTTGAGTAGATGAGGGTGTACTGGTGACGAGATTGGAGTTCCTGTTATGTGGCTTCTTTGCATATTCCTATTGCACAATAAACTTTCAAACATCTCGTTACACTCGTTCACATTCTTCCTGTCCATCAGATTACCCCCAGCAGCTGTGTCAAACCTAGCCCGAGTCTCATAAGTAAGCCCATTGTAAAACTTCTCAACAAGGGCCCAAGGTGTGAGCCCATGTTGTGAACATAGGGAAAGCATATTCTGAAAGTGCTCCCAAGCTTGGTGATATGGCTCATCGGCTCCATGTGAAAGGAGTGGATCTGGTCATGAAGGCGAGAAGCTTTAGCAGGTGGAAAGTACTTCTTGATGAATGCATTGCGAATTACCTCCCAGGTAGTGAATGCTCCAGCAGGTTGTGAATCGAGCCAAGTGGTGGCACGACACGAAAGTGAAAATGGGAACAAGTGAAGAAAGATTTCATCCTCATTAGCACCTTGCAAGTTGAACGTTTTGAACACACGAGTAAGACGCTTGATGTGTGCCGGTGCGTCTTCATCTTCACGGCAATGGATATGATTATGTTGGCCATGATGTAGGAGGGAATCTGCCATGAGTTAAGGTTATCAATCTCAGGGGTGATAATGGGTGACTAATCTCCATGGAACCCTTCAAAATCTTGCTGGTACACGGTGCGGTTATTTTCGGCCATTTGGTTAATTGGGATGTGTCTAGGACTCGGTGGTGGTGTACTTATGTGTGATGACTTTGGTGAAGTATCTATGGTGATCGGTTGCCTTTCTGATGATGATGAACTTGCCTCGGACTTCAACTGAGTAGTTCCAATGCAATCCAACGGCGGTCCATGCGAGTGAAGATGTGGCATGTCCCTACAAAACGCACAAGACCGAGAAACGACTCTAAAAACAATAAAAATAAACTAACAATTAAAAACACACTAGACTTAATTAGACTCCTATGACTAAAACAAAACATAAAACAAAACAAGTAGCACGTATGTAGCAGGTAGGTCCGGTCAAAGCTAATAATGCAATTGCCAAGAGTCGCCGACAACGTCGCTATAAACTTGATGTGCTAAAAGTAGTTTAATAATTATTAACTAAATTAACATAAAATAGACACAAAGTAATACTCTAGACTCTCTAAAACTCGACTAAACTACTAACCGGCAAGTGAACCGATCGACTCTAGTAAAGCTAAGTAAGTTCGGATATCGAACCCACGAGACTCTCTAAATTATGTTTATTAACTAATTTGACTCAACTACAGACACGACTTATTAATTTATATTTGTTTGAGGGTGTTTTGTTTAAAATATTAAAAATAATTATTAAAAACTAATTTAAGAAAATAAGTAAATTAAACGAAAGCAAAAGTTTGTTAATTAAATAAGATTGTGATGAGAAAACTACCTAGACTAGAATCCCCTAAATTTCAGCTATTAATTAACCGAGAAAATATTTAGTTATGGAATGGGATTGTAAAATAGACACTTAAAAGAAAACCCGAAAGGGACTCCCGAACCTTCTCAAAAAGACACCTATGGGTTTCTATTAAGTTTTAACACACACCGGTATTAAAAATCAAGTTCCCTTACCATCACCTAATTAATTATGACTTAGTTCCTTTATAATATAATCCTACCATAAAACGCGGAAATCAAATGCAATTCAATATATTTAATTGATTTAATAGACAATAATAAATAATCAAATCTAGACGGACTCCTTACGAAGAACTAAATCTAGCAAAACTAAATAATAAAGATTTATCAATAACCTAGCACTTTACTGATTTTAGGTTAGCAGCACACTTAGGTTTAACTGACAATTATTCCTATAATCTTATCGCGAAATCAATCATAAAATAATCAAGAACACAAAGTAATTGACCTAATAGTAACCTATCATATGACAAACAATAATCAAGGAAACTATGGAATAAAACTCATCAAAAACAATCCTAAGCATCCATATGCATCAATTTAATATAATTAAATCTTTTACTAAATCATAGAAACCATAACGTTAAATAATCCCAAGTCAAATCAAAACATCAAAGTAGGTTCAACATAAGCCTAAGTAGTTCATGTAATTTAGCTAAGCATCTTAAGTTTAAACAAAATAATCAAAGAAGAATTCATGGCGATAATAAAGGAAAACGAAAGAAAACAAAAGATAGAACCCGTGTTCTTCGTCTTCAAACAATACACGCTCCACCGAATGATTCTTCAACTCCAAAACCTTCAAAAGTTGCAATCCTAGGCCTTGGAACTCCACAAATTTGAATGGTTTCATCAGGGTATGTTTAAGGTTGAGTTTAGGGGTCTTTATATAGGAAATAGAAGCCCAAACCCTAAAAATCGTTTAGAAGGTTTTGGAAAGAGGCCCAAGATGCCGCGCGGCGGGCCTGGCCCCTCTCCGTCTTGCGGAGCTCCGGCAAAATAAGGGGGGACCGGCCAGGTCCGGTCCGGTTCACTCCTGGTCTGGTTCGGTTCGTTTTTTGATGCTCCGGTTCTCCGGTTTAGCTCGTTTTCGCTCGTTTTTCGCCCTCTTTTCACCACAATTGAAATCCGGAATCTAAAATATAAAAACATGTTAGTATTATACAAATCTTACATAAAACCGAAAACTAATAAAATATTAAATAAAATGTACACGAGATTTGTGTATATTAAACGTTATATCAACGAGATTATTGTATTTCTTCAAAATATTCTTCTTCTTCTTCCATCCTTCATGTTACACACACACACACACACTTATACATGCATATGCATACATATATATGTTTATATATATTCGTATGTGTATATATATATATATATATATTTATTTATTTACATACAGGATTAGGTTCATTTCAGAAGTTTTCTTATTGTGAGAAGTGCGAGAAGTCCTTGTAGCCAATCATATAATTTTTTTTTATTTTATGTTTAATTAATTATTAGCGGATATTAGTAAAATTTCATGATTTGTTTTTGGTAACTAATAAATAAGTTAGGAGTTTCAGACATGATTTTCATTTTATCTTTTTTTTATATTATATTGATTATTAATTTTTTATTATTTCGAAATACTTTTTGTTGGTGCATGTTTTGTAACAGATGATCTTTTGTGTTTGTTAGAATTGAGAGCAACGGTCAAAGGGGAGTCTGTTGGTGCATTTTGTGACCGTCGCTATACAATTCTGATCAGCGGATACGATGTACGAAGTTAGGACAACTTCGCCATAGGCGAAGTCAACTTAAACATAGTCAAGTAGCTCTGATACCAATTGTAGGTTCCCAGCCGGATCTACACGAGATATCTCGTTCTACGTAGGTGCGGAATCCCTACGTAAGATGTTACGAGCGTAGAAGACGATACGAGTTAACACGATCGAACACACATTACAATAAACAAATACTCGTTATATTGCAACCTTAAACACGTGATATCAATCACTGATTACAGGACTCGTAAACACGTAAACTAGTAAACTGACTGAATAAATGAAAACATAAGCCGTAACTTATGTTTATATAATCACGACAACTTCGCCTGGCATGTTCAGGCGAAGTTGTCCCTAACTTCGCTTAGTTCACAAGTTCGCCTGTATCAGCGAACTTGTGAGCTAACTTTGCTTACATACAAAAACACAAATCTAACAAACTCAATTACAGACACTTGACACTGAACTACTGACATCATGCACCAACAGACTCCCCCTTAGCAGTAGCTTCATCTCTTTATCTTCAAGCACGTGTCTTGTAATCTTCAACAATCTTGTATCTTCATCTTTTAGCATTCATTCCTTCTCGTACACATACCGAAACAACTCTTTGATATTTCCTCGCTTCGTCTTTCCAAGCAGGAATATAAAAGATTTTCTTCTCATTCAGCACCTGCAGATCAGCTCGAGACAGGTTCACTAGATGCATCGGATCATAGACTCTCAGCAGCTCTTGTTCATCTTCGTCTTCCATCACTGCTTCAGCTGTCTCACAATCTACATACCACCACTTCAACTCTTTGAGCACATCCTTGGGCATTTGTTTCATCGGCACTTCTTTCAAGCACCGGATCGGTTTATACTTCATAATCATCCAAGGCTTGCCATCTGCTCTCAATCCTCTATCTTTGTCTTTGATAAGTTTTCCCTTCTGTGGTTTCAGCAGCTCGAACTTCTTTTCCTTTATACTCTCCCTCTTCTATATCATCATCAATAACAATCTCTGCACCAATCTTCTCTATCTCATCACTCGGTAATACATCATCATCACACATGAAGTCATCATCCATCTCCTCAACTTCCACTACCACCACATCATCACCACCAGCTGCACTTGTCGACTCCCCCTGAGTTGTGGAAGTCCCAAGAGCTTGTACAGTTCTTAGCAACTCACCACCTGCACCTTTCGATGCATTGGGATCATCGTCTCGATCATTTCTCTTCTTAGTCCTCAACTCATCGCCTTTACAGCTCGTCTCCCCCTGAGATGCCAAGAACTCCTTCAAAGCATCTATGATTTTGCCATGTTCTACCAGCAGGGACGACTGCAACTGATTCTCTGCAATTAGGCGCTGAATAGCCTGGATCTGGATAAGATTCACCCTTGATTGTTCTGCCACGACCCGTTCAAGTGCTGCTATTCGTTCAGAGTCTGATAAGGTTGCATCGAAATCAAACCTCAGATGAGATATATCTTGAGTGTACTGAGGAGGGATTTCCGATGTAACCGGGACCTCAGAAGTAGGCATAGACGTAACCGCAGGTGGTATCGTCACCGATAACCCTGCAGTGGCCACAACCGTCGACTCAATAAAATGTGCCACGACCTCCGTTGGAGTAAGAGTTGTAGGTGGCAACGATACGATTTCCGGAGCCGAAAGTTGGAAAGTAGTTGGTGGGAGGCCAAAAGATGATGAGGTAGCCACCACGGGAACATCTGTGGCGCTTGGCCTTGTAACTTGTAATGTTGAGGGAACCATTGTCATACCGGACAGTGCGGGTGGGGTGAAACGTACCACCCTCGAGCTCTCACCAGCTCCCGATCCTGCACCTGCCCGTTCCCTTCTTGATCTACGGATCAACTGTTGAACTTCTTCTTCATAGTCTGACTCGCTGTCATCATCAGTTCTTTTTCTTTTCCCATGAACCCGTTCATGTGTTACCAAAATCCGTCTTGCTTCGGCCACTTCATCATCAGAATCTGAGCCAGCCACCGTTGTAGCTGCCCTAGTAACATTCACACCCGAAGCTCGTTCAACCGAGACCTGTACATTCTCCTCTGGATCAACCCTCTCCATGTCAAAAAATCCTTGACCGCCAAACTCTGCGTTAAGGTCAACGTTCTCCTCCGGTGACACAACAGGAGCAGCAGGTATAGCTTGAGGTGCTCCTGCCTGTTGTGGTGCCGGGTCCCTAAACTCGTCCCCTCGAGCAGGCACATACCCCGGGTTGATCAAGTACCAGAATAGTGGAGTATGTCGAGGACGGAGCTCAGGTTTGCTCCTCGCACTGGAGGATCTGCATTGGGCAAAGATCCTTTTGCTCACACTTTCGACGTATCGGATTGGGCGGCGATGAGGTAGCATTGGAGCAACATGATTCAAGATTATTAGAAGAAATCTTGGATACATGATAAATCTCTCACGCGCTACCGCTCTTCTTTGTCGATCGATCTCGTAGAAGACCATCTGACTAAAGCTGTAACGCTTGTTATAAGTCAGAGCAGTCATAGCCGACTGCATGGTCGCGCCCATGCCATCAGTGCCCGCCTTTCTCCCTGACATGCATACTATCATGACATGCATGAGAAAGCGCCACTGGTCAAGCAAAAACCCCTTCCTTCTCTGAGTATCTCCCAAGGGACCAGAGTATCCCATCCTCAGAAACGCTCCATCACGGAAAGGAGCCACAAAATCTGTCGGGTCATCCCTCGTCTCATCTCCAAATCGTAAAGCCGCCCGGATCTGTTCAGATGAGAACTGAACAATGTGATTGTTGACTGTTGCTCGCATCACCGGGGGCTCGACCCTACAGTCATATTCCACGGTCTGCCAAAAATCCTCAATGTTTGGCAAGGATATTGGCAGTGTTGTCGTAATCGCGTGGAATATACGCGAGCGTAATAGGAACGTGATGATTTCACGGAAATCATCAACTCCGCTCGCCTCCGGGTCTAATGTTATATACATGTTGTGACCCGGGAAGAACTGTCTTTGGTTGTCACCACCGTCATCATCGCCTGCACCACCTACAGCAGCCATATCTGCATCAAACAGACTAAGTTAGATAAACGTCAAAGCAAATCACAAGTTCGCCTGTTACCATGAGCGAAGTTGTGATTTATTCTGCATAGGCGAAGTTAGAGGTGGGGCGAAGTTGGGAACAACTTCGCCTCAACTTGAACTTCGCTGGTTAACAGTTAAGTAAAAAGATCCAGGCTAAGTTAATGATAACTTCTCCTAACCACAACATCGCCTCATAAACTGTTTCAAAAATAATTATCAGGCGAAGTTACGGATAACTTTGCCTAAACTGTAACTTCGCCGAATATGAAACGGCATCAGTTAGGTTTTCAATCGACGTGAATCGGGTCAATTTGGAGATTGCGGACTCCGTAAAACTTGATTTACTGACGATTTAGACGATTAGATTGATTATGACCACGTAAAAATACGTTTGAAAATGGGGTATGAAGATTCGAAAAACTGAGGTCACGAAAACGGGTCGAAATACCCATTGATTAACGTTAAGGAACGTGATTATACGATACAACAATCGTACACACCTATAATACGGATTCGAACTTGAAAATAAGAACACAGAAGAAAATCGATAAGTTCGCTGTGGGTTTAGAGGTTAGGTTCGCTGGATAAGTTCGCTGGGTTTTGAAAATAATGAACCAGTTTGACCTTTAATTTCCTTTATATAGGGTCAAAATTATACAGGCAAAGTTATTTCGCCTATGGCAGGCGAAGTTAGGCACAACTTCGCCGAGATTAAAACTTTCAAAACAAACCCTATAATTTGAACAATTTGCAATTAAGTTTTAAAACATCCTTTAAAGAGTTAAATGATACGATCAAGACCAAGTAACCAGGTATAAAATCATACAACTACATAAGTAGAAAAAAAAATTTAAAAATAAAGTACACGGGATCAAATTTCAGTTTCGATAGGGACTACCATGTTTTAGAAAAGATCCGAACAGGAATCATACTAACTACGTGACTGTCACACAGATCTGTGTTCAGCTGTATTATGACATAAAGAAACAGGTTGTAAGCAGGTAAATAACTTAGAATGGTTTTCATCGTTTCTGTGATACGGGTTAGGTTCAATTAAGCTCAAAATTTAAATGGGCAACAACTCAGAGATTATGATGCCTCCTATCTATTCTCAAAGCGTATTTGGCTTTCCCCAAGTCACCCCGAGTTGACCTCGACCCGTAGTGTCTGATTAAATAGTAGGAACTCTTCGATCTTTGGACTCTTCTTCCCGTTCTCTATCTTGCATCTTGATTGAGAAGTCTTATCATTATGAACTCTATAATGTCTCAATAACTCACACATTTTTTTTTAAGTATTTACACAGACTTCAGAGTAGTAAACTACTGCAAGTCCCTAATCTGGATCACTGCAGTTTCTTGACACGCTATCTTTACGGGAATCAGAACACTCACGGGCTCGTGTATGACTGGGTAATCGCGTTTCTGCCTATCATTCGGAAAGATATATATGGAGACATGCACAACTCATAAGGAGTTTCCACATAACATCGAGTAGGTTTAGTTAGTATCACTTCTACTGTTACGCACCATAAAAAGCTACCATGACATACAATGACTGTTCAAAAGTCTTTTAGGCCTAATAACTTCACTAGTTAAGCACACAGAATCAGTATATCTATCACTTTCCAATGTTGGATCAATATTCTGTTAAACATAGTAAAGGAACTTCTTACGAAGTAGTAGACTTGAAAAACATAGTAAAGGAACTTTGCCCAAGGAGGGGCGAAGTTGACTTTTAGGCTAAGTTGACTTTAGGCGAAGTTAAAAAAAAAAGTGTTTGGAGTTTTCGTCTGTATGGCCAGGTGTACACGATTATTGTGAGACCGAAGACGTTGTTCCGTCAACGAGTGAAACTTGTTATCTCTTGGTCTTACGTGTGAACAAATACGTGTCAACTCTGGATATGGAGTTGAGGTTGTGAATGGGATATTGATTGAAACTGGATATTGACACATATTTGGGTGTTTGTGGGCAATGAAATTATTGTTGTTCGAGGTTGACCAACTGAAGAAAGTCAAATTGAACTGAAGGTTTTTGTCATTACTGGATTGCGGTCAGAGCATATTATTTATGTTATTTTCAAGGCGTTCGAGAATTGGATCCTGAAACGTGATGCTTATTTATTAAAGTGAAAATTCTGGAACAAGTTGGATTTAATCGGGAATTACAGTGTTTATGTTCTTGATCGTTATCCCTGGTGATTGAGAATGCTTCGGATTTATTAATGGTCATGTGTGTTAGATTCTGTCAAGGTGGTTTTGTGATGAAATTGATCACTTGATGTTGAGTAGTTGAAGATTAAACCTTATCGTATGCCGACGTGTTGGTGAAGTTGTGGAGGGAACCCAACTTCACGTGTTGGTGAAGTCAGAAGGACTCACGTGATTGGTTGAGATGATTAATTAGGCACGGGGATGCATGCATTTCAAAGACATCAATCTATATAGTCGGAGAAGCTTACACTGAAGGGGAGATCTGATATGGAAGACGCTGGGTGATTGGTAGATTTGTGAAGCTACAAGACAGTTTCAGACACGGCTGGTTGAAGAGCAAACAGAAGATCATCAGTTAAGAGGGAGTCTGTTGGTGCATGTTTTGTAACAGATGATCTTTTGTGTTTGTTAGAATTGAGAGCAACGGTCAAAGGGGAGTCTGTTGGTGCATTTTGTGACCGTCGCTATGCAATTCTGATCAGCGGATACGATGTACGAAGTTAGGACAACTTCGCCATAGGCGAAGTTAGAACAACTTCGCCATAAGCGAAGTTGTAACAACTTCTGTCATAGGCGAAGTTAGAACAACTTCGCCTTAGGCGAAGTTGTAACAACTTCGCCTACAGGCCCAAGCCCGTGAAGTTGTTAATATATACATATGTGTGTCGTGTTTAGGTTGAGTATCCAGAAAGTTAGAGAGTTTTGTGTCCAGTTCAAGTAGCTAGAGAGAAACTGAGAGGGAGAGTCGTGTGGGACGGCCCGAGATAGAGCTCACCTCGGGTCGGACGTGTTTCTGTTTATGTTCGGTATGTAACGTGGTTTTGATTATTATAAAAGATCTGCAGATTTGTTTATCCCGTTAGTGTGTTTGTTCGTGTATGTGTTTTGTGTGTAATCGTGTTCTTCGTCTTCTACACCATTAAACGAGTCTAGGAGGATTCCGCACTCCTAGACCTCGTGCGGATCTCGTATCGATCGGCGACGCCCCGCGGGGGGACCTACACTTTTCACAAATTCATATTTTTATATTAAAATAAGAAAAACTCATTCCGAATAATTATCTCTAGACATTAAAAATAAATGCTACATGTCAATGCTAATAACATATCATATACACATAATACAACATATCCTACATATTAAAAATACATGCTACACATCAATCTTAACAATATATACTGTACGTCTTATAACATATCCTACACATTAAGCAACACATCTTACACATCATACAACATATCCTACACATTAAACCTATTTACATCTTAGTTACAATTTATCAACAAACAAATCTACATCCTTTTTAACTTTATTTTTTATTTCAAGTTATTTATATAAATTATACATACACACTTTAAAATACCAACTACACAGTACATAAATGAACCAGCACACGATAAAAAAATTACACATACACAATTCAAATTATCACCTACACAATACTTAAATGAACCTACACGTGATAAAAGATACACATACATAATTCAAAAATACCACATATACAGTAAATATAAGAACCTACAAAGTACGTAAATGAGCATACACATGATAAAAATCAGAACTACACTATTCGAAATACCGCCTAGATTGTACATATATGAACTTAGATATTAAATAAATCAATGATGTGCTAAAAGTAGTTATATAAAAACACGTTAATCTAGACACTAAGTAATAAATTCTAGACTCTTAAACTTAACTAAACTACTAACCGGCAAGTGAACCGGTCGACTCTAGTACAGCTAAGTAAATCCGGATATCGAACCCACGAGACTCTTTTAATAACGTAAACTAGCTAAATTATACTCAACTACAGACACGGTTATTTATTTATTATTTGTTTAAGGGGGTTTTACTAATAAACTAATTTAAACTAATTAAGAAAACTAAAGGCGACTAAACTTAGAACTAGGACTTAATTCAGATAATGAGGAGATAACTACCACGAATGATTCCAAGCCTCCAAATCCTCCAAAAGATGCACTCCTAGGCCTTGGAACTCCCCAAAATCGGATGTGGCTTTAGGGTATTCAGGTTATTATTAGGGTTAAGTTTATGGGTGTTTATATAGACTTTCAAGGCCCATAAACTTAAAATTAGTAGAATATTCTGGAAATCTGAGCCCATAGACTTAATATTTGTAGAAGATTCTAGAAAAGTGAGCCCAAAGTGCCACACGACGGGCCTTCTCCCATTTTGCTTGTTTTTCGCCCTCTTTTTGACATGAATGAAACCCGGAACCTAAAATATTCAAATAAATTACTAATATACAAATTCTAATAAAAACCAAACGAAAACTAATAAAATATTATATTAAATATACAAGGGATTTATATATATTTAGCCTTATATCAAATATCCCCACACTTATCCTTTTTTGTCCCTGAAAAACTCTAATTGCAATGGGATCAGAATCGGAGAAATACGGCCTTAAAAACCTATTAGGTTATCTTAAAGCTTAGACAAAAGTAAAAACTGCAATTGCCGATATTGTTGTCCACTTAAACCCAGCCACCAGCCTATCAAGCCCCACGCACATTAAGCATTTAAGTTCATGTGATATCAAAAACCTATGGGTCTCACATCTTTAGAGTTAAGATCTACCTACCCCATCTCAAGCATAGTTAAGACAATTAAAAATAATTGACTTGAAGCAAACTGGTTCAACATATCACCGTAAGATAGCAACCCCTTAATGGTAAGAAGAAAATGCACTTAAATGGAATTAATGGATGATAGGTCAAATGAGGTCGTACGAGCATACCCTAAATATTATTGGACTTTGTTCTATATATTACTTAAGAAAATATTTATTGACTAAAAACTTTCGAGTCCCAATAGTGTATACTCAGAGTCGCCATCCCCTTGGTAACACGTAAACTCTCAGTCTCGTCTAGTATGTGCACTTTGGCCTCTTTTTCTATTTTTGAGAATGCTTCTTTAGCATTTTTCATTACATAGATTTTCTCACTTTTTCTTTTCAGATCAAGGTTTGGAATGCTTATTTATTTATATATTTATTATTGATTTTTTTCCATTATGCACTTAGGCATCTTTAACCTAAAATATATAACTAAAGACTAAAGCTCGTATAAAATTGGACATTTGCGGGGTGTCACCACTCTTTATTTATTTTCATAAAAATAGAGTGGCGTGCTAATTTAAAGTGCATTCAATTCTCACCACCTTAGGGTAATCAGCCTATGTTAATACTCCTTATACCTTATCGAATTTCAGCTTAACTATCCCCCTTAGGATGAGAACCCACAAAATCTAAGATTTAATTAGGTTTATTAAGAATATGCAATGGAAAACCTTTCAAGACTAGTTGGGCCTACCGACACATCCCAAGCTTAGTACGTTTTCTTTTATATTATCTCATATTATTAGTAGTTTGAAAAACAGATTCCCAATAAGTATCCTCATCTCCCATTTAAGTGCAAAAAGAAACAAAATCAATGGACATTTTTCAAAACTTTTTTCAGTTTTTTTATATGATTAAAATAAAATTTAACTATGACTCAAATGTCCTATCCCCACACTTAAAATTTTGCATTGTCCTCAATGCAAGGATAAGGACGAAAAATAAAAATAAAATCGGAATACAAAAAACTAAAAACCTAAAAACCAAAAACAAAAATTAAAAACCAAAAATAAAAATAAACATGCAAGATAGATAATAGAAAAGACTTAGTTGGTAATATGTGCATGAAATATGATGCCAAAGTCTTCTTCCAAAGCTGCCCTCCAACTCCGAACATGCTCAGCAAACTATATTTCCTTCTCTCTCATACGAATAGAAGCGGCAAAAACAAAAAACAATATCTAAAAATATCTTATCAATTTAATAGATGTTAAGAAATTAAGTATTTTACTAGACCAACCAACCCTAAACAATATTTAATATGAATGATAGCAGCAAATAGATAAATAAAAAGTATACGGCTCTTGCTGCTCCATCCCCATGTCACATCCCAACCTAAGGCGGAAATGTCGGGGCGTGATCTGATTGCTCACAGCTCGAAGATACAATCATATATAAAATGCGACAATATCTAATTAATTATTTTATTCTAATAATACACACATTATCTAATTATAACAAGCAATTTACAAATATGAATGTAAGCTCAAATAATGTTTATCTTGATTATATCCTAAGGTTTTGTGTACGTGTCCAAACTTCAATCTTCAATATGAGCAACCTGCATATGCGTAAAAAATGGAGTTTTGTCAACATAAAGTTGAGTGAGAGTATCACCAGTTTTGACACAACAATATAAATAAGCATAACGTGATAAGTGCAGTAAATATAATCAAGCCATAAACAAGTATGTAGACTGTTGCCAAGTGAATCAGGCGTTGGTCACCGGTAGAAGCACCCGCTATATGATTGATTGAATAGTAATCCCATTATACGATTGATTGAATGGTAACACAGGTATGCAAGTAGCACGTATGTTTGATTAAATCACTCACAATAACATGTATGCATTTGTTTGACTATATATATATAGTATGAAATACGGATACGTACGTATATGTCCCCAAAACGTTTAGAAAATTTAGTAAAATAGGGGAATGATAAACTCACCTTAGATTAATGAATAATGAATATAAATATGAATAAGCGAGCTAACGAATAAGCGAGTCGTCCACTACATGTCAAATGATATAAACAATTCAGAATCTGAGATTTTAGGATATGATAATATAAATAAAAACGAACTCGTTACCGCTGGAATAAATCCAAAGGACGTTTAGAACTCAAGTTATGTTAAATTTAAGATTTAAGCCGAACAGCGAGTCGGAAGTCGGATTTTGGTCAGTAACCTTAAAATCACGTTACGAAAATAAAAGTCTTCTGGACCAAACGTTGAATCCAACCAGAAGTATGAGATCTTGTAGTAGATCTTTTGAGAAAATGACAGATGATTTATATAGAATTGTTCAGCATAACCATGAATCCTTAAGAGATTACATAATCAGATTTAGCAGGGAAGCTTTGGAAATCCCCAACCTTGATATGGCAGCTGCTGTTGAAGCCTTCAAGATGGGACTTAGGAAGGATTCTCCTTTCTACGACGACCTAGTCATGACTCCATGCAGGAATCTTGATGAAGTCAGAAACAGGGCGTTGAGATACATTCGGCTGGAAGATGATAAGAAGGCTCATGGAGGTTTGGTTATCCCAAAGTACGAGTCTACCAACAGAAAATCCGACTCTCCCGAAAATTTCTTTAGGCCAAAGCCTTATTCCAAGCAGGATAATCCCAAGATCAACGTTGTGGAAGAAGACGAAGATGACGAAGAATATCCTAAAATATCCGAATATTGCTTTAACCTAGATATTGGGAATGTAATTTGTGCCATGCAGGATCTAGGTGACAAGGCTAGATGGCCTAAGAAAAATGAGAAGCCCGGATCAAACAAAGACAAGTAAAGGTGGTGTGCATTCCATGAAGATTTTGGCCATCGGACAGACGATTGTATAGCACTCCGAAAGGAGATAGGGTACCTTCTCAGTAAGGGACACCTAAAGGAACTATTTGGAAGAAATAAGAACAAGAGTCAGGATCCTGTCAAGATACCTGAAAGGGCACCTTCTCCACCACCCGGAGCTAAGGTGGTATCCTTTATCTCTAGAGGATCTGACATCTGCGGGACCTCGTATTCAGCAGCCAAGAAACATTCCAGAGAAACGAAGATGGACAACGGAGAAAGACCTATCCGTACTTCCACATTGACAACTCAAAGGATCATATCCTTCAATGAGGAGGATAGATATGGCCTTGTGGACCCCAACCACGACGGTTTGGTAATCACTTTATGTATAACTAACTGTTTTGTGTGCAGGATACTCGTTGATGGAGGAAGCTCTGTAAACATTATCCAGTTAGATGCATTGAAGAAAATAGATATCCCAGAAACAGAGATTATCCCGAAATCCTCAGTTCTTGTCTGATTTAGTGGCAAAACCAAGAACACCTTGGGAGAGATCAAACTTCCAATATATATTGAGGGAACTAACTCCCTACAAAAGTTTTGCGTTATTGACTCTTTACCTTGTTGTAATGTGATCTTAGGCAGGCCCTGGATCCACAGCATGAAGGCAGTACCCTCGACCTACCATCAGTGTGTGAAACTCCCATGTCCCTCGGGAGTCATCAAAATTGAAAGTGATCAGCAAGATGCCAATGAATGTTATGCTTCATCAATGAAGTGGACTACAAAGCCTACACAAGCATAGCAATTACATCAACAACCAGGGAAGGTCCTGCAAGCAAGAGAGCAGGATGTAAAGGAAGTATCTTTGGATCCTCAGGATACTGAAGTCAAAGTATTGTTAAGATCAAGTATTCCTGAGGATATTGAGATGGAATTGATATCCTTTCTAAAGAAAAGAGCTTCTACCTTCGCCTGGAAACATGAAGATATGACAGGTATATCTAAATCTATAATCACTCATAAACTTGGTATAGACAAATCTTTCAGGCCAGTACATCAAAAGCGACGAAAGTTTGCTCCTGAAGAAACGCTATCATACAAGAAGAGGTGCAGAAGCTGCTCAAAAGCAAGATGAAAAGAGAAGTCCAATATCCTAGATAGTTGGCCAATCTAGTTGTTGTCCAGAAGAAAAATGGAAAATAGAGAGTGTGTGTGGACTTCACAGACCTGAATAAGGCCTGTCCAAAAGACCCATTCCCACTCCAGCACATTGACTCAATGGTGGATGCAACTGCTGGCCACGAGCTGCTAACATTCATGGACGCATCCTCAAGATTTCAACAGATTCAAATGGAGCCTTCAAATCAAGAAGACACGACCTTCATGACTACCACAGGTATATACTGTTATACTGCAATGCCTTTTGGACTTAAAAATGCAGGTGCAACATACCAAAGGCACGTCAACATGATGTTCAAAGACCAACTGGGGGACACGATGGAAGTCTACATAGAGGACATGGTGTAAAGTCGAAGAAGGCTGAGGATCATCTCAAAGACTTGGCAACAGCATTTGATATCCTGGATGAATACAACATGAAATTGAATCCAGCCAAGTGTCACTTTGGGGTCAAAGCAGGAAAATTTCTGGGATACATGGTCACCAAAAGATGAATAGAAGCAAGCCCAGAGTAGATCAAGGCTATCCTGGATATCAAATCACCAAGAAATGTCAAAGATGTCCAAAGATTGATCGGAAGAATAGCTGCTCTCAACAGATTCATCTCATGATCTTCAGAGAAGTGTAAAGACTTCTATGATATCCTAAGGAAGAATCAAAAGTTCGAATGGGGAGAAAAGCAAGAAAGGGCATTGGTATCCCTGAAGGAATGCTTATCCTCAGCACCACTTCTAATGAATCCAGTTGATGGTGAGCCTCTATCCCTATACTTAGCCGTTTCTGGGAGTGCAATTAGTGCCATCTTGGTCAAGGATCATGAAGGTCAACAACATCCAATATATTATGTAAGTAAAAGTCTGATAGATGCTGAATCCAGGTATTCTTATCTTGAAAAGTTAATTTTAGCACTTATAATGGCTTCAACTAAACTAAGACACTACTTTGAAACTCATGCTATACATGTAAAACCTAACTATCCTATTAAAGCTGTTTTGAGAAAACCAGAAATGTCAGGTAGGATGGAAAAATGGGCTGTGAAACTTAGTGCATACGATATCTTCTATGAGCCAAGAACAGCCATCAAATCTCAGGCACTTGCCGACTTTGTGGCTGATTTTAGTCAGGATATACTTGAGGAAGTAGAGAAAGAGGTTCAACAATTGGATGTCAAGGAAAGTTGGACTTTGCATACTGACGGTGCCTCAAACTTAAGAGGAACAGGTCTAGGTATCTTGCTAAAATCGCCATAGGGGGACATAATACCTCTATCCATATCTTGTGAATTTCAGGCTACTAATAATGAGGCTGAATATGAAGCCTTAATAGCTAGTTTACAATTAGCTAAGGATATGAAGGCCAGGTATCTTCAAGTTTATGTTGATTCTTTGTTATTAGCTAATCATTTTAATGGCTCTTATGCAGTGAATGCAGAAAACCTAGCAAAGTATTTAGAAGTAGTTAAGGAATTAGCTATGTGTTTCGAAACATTTGAAATAATATAGGTACCAAGGGAAGAGAACATTGAAGCGGATGCCTTAACAAATTTAGCATCAGTTCTCAAGATACCAGGAGATGTCAAGATTCCTATCGTGCAAATCTTGACTCCAGCAACAAAGGAGAACTATGAAATCATGGAGACTTCAGAAATTGAAGACAATCCAGTATCCTGGACCCGCCCCATAATACTATATCTTCAGGATAATGAGATTCCAGAAGGAGAAAATTTCAGAGCCTTTCGAATGAAGGTAACTCAGTATATCATCCTGAATAATGTATTATATAGAAAGTCACTTGCAGGTCTATACTTGAGATGCTTGGAATATCAAGAAGCACAAGAAGTTCTCAAGGATATACATGAAGGTGATTGTGGAAACCACACTGGGGGCAGGGCCTTAGTATCCAAGATATTAAGAACAGGTTACTTCTGGCCAACAATTAAGAGAGATGCAATGGATTTCTCTAAAAAGTGTGACGCTTGCCAAAGACATAGCAACATATTGCATCAACCAGCTGAACCATTATATCCTATCATATCCTCGTGGCCATTTATGAAATGGGGAATGGATATTGTGGGAAAGCTGCCCAAGGCTCCTGGCGGAAAGGTCTTTATGCTGGCCATGACAGATTACTTCTCCAAGTTGATTAAAGTCAAAGGCATTCGTTTAAGTCAAAGAAAAGGATGTGATCTCGTTCATCAAACGCAACATCCTGACAAGATTTGGTATTCCGGCGGAGATTGTTTGTGACAATGGCTCATAGTTCATCGGTAGTAGAACAACCAATTTTTGTGAAAGTTGGGGAATCAGGATGGTGACTTCAACTCCAGTACATCCTCGCGCTAACGGTCAAGCAGAATCCAGTAACAAGATCATCATCAACAATCTGAAGAAGAAATTGGGATCCAAGAGAGGAAAATGGGCAGAAGAACTACCATTTGTTCTTTGGGCTGATAGAACCACTTCGAAAAATGCAATGGGATAAACACCTTTCTCCTTAGTGGTGCCGAAGCTATTATCCCTATAGAGATGGTGATCCCCACAGCAAGAATCAACATCCAGGATACCATCGATGAACTCAGGGATCTCGCCAGAATCAGAATGGCAGCATACCAACAAAGAATAGACAAGTCCTACAACAAGAATATCAGGATTCGAAGGTTCCAGATAGGAGATATGGTATTAAGAAAGGCATTCCAGAATACCACTAACCCAGCAGATGGAAAGCTAGCTCCAAAGTAGGAAGGTCCTTACCTGATTGATTCAGAAGCAGGAAAAGGGGCATACAGGTTAATCACTATGGAAGGTGTTCCTATACCAAGAGCTTGGAATGCTATCCACCTCAAAACATATTTTTGTTAGTATACTTGCCCGGGATGCTGGTATCCTCAGGATAAGGTATGTTCCCTCATCTATTTTTACATCTTTTGAACTTTATTATTTCTAAATCAAGTTTACTGACTTAAGCATCGGAGGGGTGTTTAGCTAGGCTAACACCCACCCCTCATCAAGAGCTTAGTGTTTTGCAGTTATCCTAAGGATATGTTATCACGACAACAGTCAGAGGCTGATCACCTCCCAAACGAATATGATATCCCTGATATCCCTCAAGGTTTAAAGGTCTTCACCTTTCCAATGAACGCCAGGGGCGCACGAATATGATATCCCGGATATCTCAAAAGGTTTAAAGGTCTTCACCTTTCTAACGACGCATGGAGCGCATGATGATTTGGGTAAAGTTCGAGGAAGGCTGACCAGACCAGCTGACAATCCGTCTGCTGTTGGCTATATACCGAATCCTTAAGATAAGTGGCAGAAGTGTCACACAAATGGTTTATAACATTTTCATGTTATCGAAGGTTTATAACACTTTCGTGTTATCTAAAGTTTTGGCATAATCATGTCCATACGTTCGGGACCTTCCCCAGTTTTATCTCAAGTCTAGACATTTTCATGTCTCTAAAGTAAAGGCCTAGTAGCCAGTGAAAAGGCTTTATCGCCAGTTAATGGGCTTTATCGCCAGAATTATCTAACCTTGTTTTGACAGATCGCTAAATCTAAGAAGGTTACTGAGTTGTTTTTAACTTGGCAAAATCCCAAAAGCTTGATACTTAAATAGATCAATGATTGAGGACATCGCATGTAAGCCCATTAGATTTATAAATGATCTCCACAAAGGACTCTTTACACTTAGTTTTATCACTCGATTTATACTTCAAGGAATAATCTTTTGGTTTGATTGTGATAACTCACACAAGGCATAAGGATACATTTTCCTAAAAATATTTTTCTTAATAATCATTTTGATTATATTTTCTAAAAACTTATAACCGTTGAAACATTCTATGACCAGGATACATTATTTTCAAAATGTTAAAAATATATAATCCACAAAATGTTTGAGAACCATGTTTTCAGTTATCGCCAAAATGACTTGTCTCCGAAAATGAAAGATAAGTAATATTTCAACCAAAACCTGTTCAGATAAGTTATGTAAAAACTAACAGACATATTGAACATAATACTTAAAGTCAAAAGGTTATGCAATTACTAATCATAAGTGCAGGAAATTAGAAAGGCAACACCCGGGTTTCGTCTTGAAAAGCCAAGATCCCTCCACCCGAATATTGCCAGATGTTCAAAAGTCAAGGTATCATGGGCTTCATCTTGGAAAATCAAGATCCCTCCACCCATGTATCTTAATATCCTAAGCATACCATTGTTCAAGACAGAAAAAAGTAAATTGTTCAACAACCATTACAACCCAACATCAAACCACAAACAAACACATAAAAAATTGGGCTCAAGCTTTTTCTTTACCGCCATCATCGCCCAATTGCACCTCGCCATCAACCGCCTTCGCCGCTCCCTTGGCCGTCACATCCACTGCCTCTTCCACAACCTTTTCCACTCCGCTCGGACCAGCTTCCTCCACCGTGTCCCCATCAAGTTCAGCCAGTATCCTCTCCCAGCCAGCAACATCCCAGAAGGGGGTATCCAGACCAGCATCCTTCGCCTCCTTAGCCATCTTGAGCCGGTATTGAAATACGGAGACAACAGCAGACTTTTTAGCCCCCTCCATAGCCTCATAAACCTTCACCAAGCACTCGGCCTCTTGATGGACCAACTCCTTCTTGGCCAATGACATCTCTAATTTCGCGTCTTCCTGCTCTTTGGTCTTCTTATTAAGAAGACTGGTCTTGGTGACTCCCATCTTCATCAGTTCGGAGATGCGGGTATTGGCTTCATGGAGTTCGAGGCTCATAGTGGTGAACCGGTAGGAGAGATACTCGAGGCCCTGCAAGGATAATGGATTCTCAATATAAATTATCCTCAAGATATAAGAAATCATGACAAATTAAAAAAATACCTGCTGAGTCTTATTCATGGCATTGTGGAAATCAATATTGTGCAGGGGAATGGATTCACTGGTGTCTTGACTCTTCTGCTTCTTAGAGCCCTTTGCACGGCTGCCTTCAAGTCGAGGAATAGAGCTGGGGACATGCTCCTTCTTGATAGTGCTTCGGGTGGATACCATGCTGTTAATATCTTCAAGAGCAAAAGCAGAAGCAGACTTGCCTACAAATACACAGGTTAGTATCTCTGATCCTTAAAAATTCTAATAAAATCTCGAATATTTCTTACCAGACATAACGGAGCTCACGGATGGAGACGGATCTTGGAAACTTGACTGGAAATGAAACGTTCTCTCTTCCTCGTCAATGAGAAAGAAAGAGGCAAGCTTATCCTTGGTCTCTCTAGTGTGAGGAGCGATCTCAAAGAACTTCAAAGCTGTAGAAACAAAAGAAAACAAATCAGTCACAAAAGATATCGATATATATTCAAGATACGGTATCCTACTTTTGGAAACCCAGAGATAAGGAAGAGTATCAAGCTGTCAAAGAGAATCTCTCTTAACAAAGAAATATTGTCTCTTCCACTGGTCGTTATTCTGGTTATTTTTCAGAACCAATGGAGATCGACCAGATTTAATTTTGAGAAGATATCTTAAAGACCCATGGCTACGAAGGTCATATACAGAAGCAATCAGTTTCTCCAAAACAAATAAAGTCCTCCAAACCATCATGGTTTGGGCGTAACTAAGACCAGTTCTGAGAAAGAACTCGGTGGTAAAGGTAGGAAACGGATATGAAAAACCAATTTTGAACGGCAAAAACAGAAAGCAGATCCAGGTTTTTGAAATAAAATCAGAAGTAAGAGCGGCGTCAAACGGTCTGAAAACAGTTCCAGCAGGAAAGGAACCCCGAGACCGAAGATTTGCGATATCGGTGTTGCCAAAAATACATATCTCATTCGCAGGACTTGCGAGGAGATTCTGAGACACAAAATCCTCAATACCGGAGGATGAAAGCTTTGGACTCATGATTTCGCTAAGATACAGAAGAAAGAAAAGAGAGAAATTACCTGGATAAAAGAGAAGATGGGTAGAAATGATTTATCCGGGTAATTATAAGGGCAACCTAGGGTTTGGTGAATCATCAAGACGGCTGACACGTGTATCGAAAATCCACCGCACATACAGGAATTCAAATTTCAAAATTTTAAAATTTTACAGCTGTAATCTATATCTACAGCTATTAAATCTGCGGACAATTGTTAGGGCACGGATTTTCAGTATCCTCAGCAAACATTATTCAGAGCCGATTTGGGATGCGGTATCCTTAAAGGTAACCGGTATCCTAAGTACATTATATATATAACACGATTTTTGCTTCTTTCTATGTTTACCAGGTCAAAGATTGTTATTGTGATCTCCCAAATACTCGCACTTTCAGTTAATAAAGCGTGACAAGAAAGGAAACGTGCTGATTGAAGGGCTAACGGCTAATTGGAATAATTCCGTAGTTTCCTTAAATATAGGAATTCTAGTTAGTTTTATTTTTGTATAAGTAGAGCTCAAAACGGATCATAAAACACACACTCTAGCACTCGAGAACTTCCTAGTACTCGCCCTCATTGTAATCACGATCCGATTAAGCTCCACCACTTGTAATCACTTTATTATTAATAAATCGGTGGTGATAGTTTTCACCACCTAGGGTTTTTATCTTGTTATCCCAAGGATAACAGGGTTTTTCCTCGCAACAAATCCTTATGTTCAAGTACTTTTACGTTCATTTCATACAAGCACCTAGTCCCGATTACTAATTTGGTTACGAAATTACCATTGTCAATTTTTGACCAAAATAGAACCGTTATGGGCGGAAGGGGGGCCACAGTGGTTGATTAAACATAGAAAAATTGAAACACGCAATACGAACAAACAGTCACGATTTTATCGTGATTTCGAACTTATATTATAAACTTACATGTGTGCCTATGCACACACAAGGGTACGGCTGTACATATATATACAAACGTAAATACATATTTTTACATACGCGCGTACATACAAACTATGACTGTGTGGTACACAGAACTGATTTTGTTTAAACTTATGAAACTCACCAACTATTCGTAGTTGACCGGTTTTAAACATGCTTTTCAAGTAATCAGAAAGGTGGAATAGATTGCTTATGTGTTTCGTGTTCGGATTGTGAACGTTGTAGTGAGCATTTGAGTTAGAAGTAATGTAAGGTCCCGTCCCGGTAACCCTACTTTGGTGTTGCATTTACTCATAAACACAGTTCTAAAACCAGAGTCAATTAAAAAGTTTTCGCGGAATACTTAATATTAAACATTCTTACATAACATAAGTACTTGTCTTAACAAAATACATTAAGTCTTAAACAATAACATAAACGACACATGAATCTTCCGTCTTCGATGCCAGTCTCCATCCATTTGCCACGTGTCCCACCTCAAGCAACATGCCTCTTCCTACTCACCTGCGTGCATACTAAAAGTCAGCTACGCTGAGTGAGTTCTAGTTTAACAAGTTACAGAGTTATTCTTACACGTTCTTTTATTTACAAACAACATTTCTTGCACTATTCTTACATTATTTTTATACTTTCTTATAATCATACAATTATTCTTACATTCTTACACAGATATTATAAGGATCTGCCACCCGACCTCTTGCACAGATATTATAAGGGTCTGCCACCCGACCTCTTGCACCGATATCATAGAGTCGGCCACTCTATTCTTGCCCAGGTATTAGAAGGGCCCGTCACCCTAAATCTTACATTATAATCTTTCTAGACTCTTACAATTATGTTAAGTTAGACAACTAACGCATACAAGTTCTGACATTTTTCTTTCATTCTTGCATTAATCATTCTCATTAATCATATAAGTATATATGATACTAGTCTTACAAGTATGCACACAGCCCCAAAAACATTTCAAGAGAAATGGGGCTAGAACTCACCTAAAGCCGGTTTCTCTCACCATTAATGGTAATGCCCCTCCTTAGCTGTGCGCGGCTGACTGTGCAACACATAATGAGTGTCAATTATTTATCACTACTACCTCAAACATCTACATTACCGAAACCTCAACTAACGGGGGTCCGGGGGCAGCGCCCCTGGTAGCGGGGTCTATGGGCGGCAGCCCCTAGCAGGGTCCAAGGGGCAGAGCCCCTGGCTGGAATTTCGTTAACAGGTCCTTCATAAAAAACGCATCAAAAAATGGATTTCATGAAATTTCACATATCCATTTCGCATGGAATTTCGCACAGAATTTCGCATGGAATTTCGCATGGAATTTCGCATGAGAACTTCGCATGTAATTTCGCATGGAATTTCGCATGAGAATTTCACTTCGCATGCGGTTTCGCTTCGCATGCTGATTTCGCTTCGCATGGCGTGCGATACGAAATTCTTGGATTTCTCATGGCATGCGATGCGAAGCCCTTTTTCATGCGAAAAACCCCCTTTTTTACTTTGTTTTACCATTTTAAGGCCATTTTTCCTCCTAGATTCTTTCTTAGGACCCGATTCTACTCTTTTTTATGGGTTTTTGGGTTGTACCAACTTTGTATACCCGAGTTCTATAAGGTCCAAACATCACCTTTTATTCTAAAACACACCCATGGGGTTAAACTCACCACGTTTATGTTTTTCTTACATTTCACAACCCGATCTATCATTATATCTGTTTGCATGTCGATTCTACTACAAAACTTAACCTTTTAAACAAAAACCCACCTTTTTGCTTGCGGGTTCGAGTTCAGATCTGGACAATACGTAGATCTGGACGTGTTCTTGCTATTTGAAGACTCTTGCACACAAAATCTTCCTTACTTTAACCCGGATTTGGGTTCGGGTCTTGAGAGAGAGTATGTGTGTGTTCTAGGGTGTGTGTGTATGTGTTGTGGGAAGAAATGGTGAAAGGATGGGGGGAATGGCCTTATATAGAAGGCTATGGGCCCCACCACCCACTTCCTTTACCAAACCCAATCCTTATCCAAATATAAACACGCACACAATTAAACGAACAACACACACATAACAATAAATTCTCTTTTGTTTAGTTATCTCAAAATACCGGATCTTACAAGTAAAGTAGTTGAAGAGCTAATTTGGATTGTATCACCTAGTCTGTAAAAAATGTTAGATCAATGTAATATATTGTAAATTAGTTAGTAATGTTTCTTTATGAACAATGTATTTGATACCTATTGTATCTGTTACATTTCCGTTTTACGCTTCCGCAGATCGCTCAACGGGGTGTGACAGAACATGTGTAACAATGCAAGCAAGGTCTTTTCCAGTTGGTAACAACCAATGTACTCGGATAAACACACAACGCAAATAAGGTCCTTTCCAGTTGGGGACAATCAATGTACTCGGTAAATGCACAACGCAAGCAAGGTCCTTTCCAGTTGGTAACAACCAACGTACTTGGATAATCGCACAACGCAAGTAAGCAAATAAACACACAAGTTCATAATATGAATTGTAATTTGAATAAAGAATAACTAAGTAAACGTTTAAATATGATATACATGCTACCCCCAAAAATGTAAAAGCTTTAAGAGGAGGTGTGAGAAACTCACCTCGAAATCGAAGATAAATTGTTATAAAAGCCGAAAGCACAACAATGAAACCGAAGCAACCAAACTTCACGAACTATAATTAAAACAAAAACAAAATCTAACTAACGGGATTATAAAAGTTAAATTAATTTGGTTTTAGGAATTTGCATTACTTTAATATATTTTGTTAGTATCTTATGGAATTATAATATAATATTTAAACTTTATCGGTATTTTAACGAACTATTTTTGTAAGACCCCGAATCCCGGGAATCCTACAGTTGGTGATCATACCCGAAATTACAAAATTCTTAAACCCAAAACAATTCATTTCATTTCTAAAACCATTTCAGAGTATAATTCAGCGAAAAATCATAATTATTAAAACAAGTTCCCAAAACCCGGGAATTATGCCCAAAACCAAACTTCCATGTATTTAATAAAACTTTAAAAGAAAAGTGTTCATCATTAAAACTTCCGACTAAGTATGCCCTCCACCGTCCAAGTAGCCTCGTGCACGTCCAAGCGGAAACACATACTCCTCCTAACCTGAAACTCACACTAACATGCACACAAAGTCAGCTTGAGCTGAGTGAGTTCAAGTTTTAATAATTGACATCTAAAATAATAATAGTATAATCATTCCAAGAGTTTTAAAAATAAAACGGGTTACAACAGTTAGGCCATCATCAATAATAAGTAATCATCCTTGTATATGTACATAAACATCCTTATAATCATATACGAACTTCCTTATAATTATATATAAACATCCTTGTAAGTATATATGAACATACTTATAATTATATATAAACATCCTTATAAGTATATATGAACATACTTATAATTATATATAAACATCCTTGTAAGTATATATGAACATACTTATAATTATAAATAAACATCCTTATAATTATATACCTACATATACTTCATCCAAGTAATAACATCAGGGTCGAGCACACGTACAACCCATACACGTAACATCTCATCCAACGTATGCAAACACAAAGTAGGCATACGTAACATCCGTAGTCGATAACGACTACTAACATCGCCAAATATTGGCCATACAATAATACATACATACATACGATAATATCATCTCAAGGCCTACCCTATACAAGTAAGCCCATCCAAAATAATTTTAAACAATTCATCAAGCAAAATCGCTTAGGTGTGCATGCTAGCCCAAAATCTTAAAAGAGTAAAAAGGGGGCATCATGAACTCACCTGACACAAGACATGTATTCACCACGAGCTAGATAATCCCTAAGTAATCCCAAAACTCAAACACCTGTCGGTTTACATACAAACATTACAAACGACATCGAACGGACTCGTTTATCCTACGAGATGTTATAACATGGTTCGAGTTACCTAAAACCTCGACCTCATCAAACTCAATCATAACAGCCCCAGGGCCATACATTCACCAACACGACCCTTAGATACTCCCGGGAATAAAGAATTCCCAATTTACCCCCGGAAGCACTAGGTGACACTAACACGCGCGTCTAAGAGTCGTTTAGGCCATTAACATCCAACTCAGCCCCGTGTGGACCCAACATGATAAAATCACAGCCACCAAGTCCACACGACGCTACACGAGTCAAATGGGTCGGTAACTCGCAAGTACAATGCACCAACTATTCAATAAACGCAATTGCGCTTTGTACCACCCGTTTGAGCAACCGACAACCAATTCAGCCCCATAACTACTAAAAATGATTTTCTAACAGCCCGTACATCAAACCAAGTTCCCCTAAGCTGAATTGGTCGTTAATCACTTCGACCCTCACGTTAAATGCATAAAACTACAGTTCTAGTCAACCGAACACTAACAATCAAACTACAACTAGTTGACCAATGTAACGAACACCAATGAACATGATTTTAAAGTATGATATATGGGACATACCTAGGAAGATTGCGGTGCAAAAACTCACTTCAAACAGCCCCGACAAGAACATAATAAAACATCCACCGGTTAAGCCTAAAACGAACTTATCGATCAATAACAACTAAAACATGCGGATTTTAGCATGCGAAGATGCATTTAATTACATATGATAACCTTTGAAAGAAAGTATTAAATTTTTACCAGACTTTAATAAATGTCTTAGGTTTATAAAAATATTTTTATTATATTTTTCTAGTGGACACAAAAATCATAAAAATTCCTCCAACACAGAAAGGTATGTGCAGCTATTTCAGTGCGCAACAAAATGGTTTTATTTTTATAAAAATCATTACCCAGCCAAATTAAATGATTCCAATTGGGTTTGGTTCCTAACTCAAAATAATAACTTCCAGAAGTGGAACCAACCAATTTGGACTTGTCGAAAAAGGGTTATGACGTTGGGAAGACAAACCAGAATCCGTCATCTTGCATCAGCTTTGACACTCGATCTTATAAAATCATAAAAAGCATTTAAATCTCGTCCAAAAATTACATATTATACCTTTCTGGAAACTAGACTCAAAGTAGAAGATCATAGAAACAAGAATCGATCAAAAAAAATATATGTTCATCGAGTTACAGACCGAACAATAATCGAGTACGAATCTGTCAGAAATCGTTATAACCAAAACTCAACCCTAACGACCAATAAGCGCGTTAATATGATCAATTAAGGTGTAAAAGACTTGTAGGGACATAGTACGAACCTTCAATTGAAATTTTATGATCACACCTTGGCTGCAAAAAAAGAAAAATCGCAGCTCCTTGGCTGCTCTCTTGTCCGATCGGGAATAGGGAAGGGAGGGGGCTAGGGTTTTTAGTTTTATGATATAAAAAAAGTTACACTCTAGCCCTTCTAATTTGAGAGATATGGCAACATGAAAGGAAAGTTTAAATAACTTAACGTACCAGTATGACGAAAAGTGTAAGACCCCGAATCCCGGGAATCCTACAGTTGGTAATCATATCCAAAAATTCTCAAAAATTTAAAGTCAAACAATTTCATCTTATTAAAATCGTTTCAGAGTAATAAACAACGGAAAATCACAAGTACTAAAACCAAGTTCCCAAAACCATAATTTAAATGTTTAAAGTAATAAATGAAAAGAAAACAGTTTGCGTATTAATCTCCGACTAGTTATGCCTTCAACCTTCCAAGTAGTCTCGAGCACGTCCAAGCGGTAAGCATCCTCCTCCAAACCTGAAACTCACACTAACATACACACAAAGTCAGGGTTTAAGTTTTAATAATAGACATTTAAATAAAACCTTCCAAGGGTTTAAATATAAAAACGGGATTATAAAACATTCCAAGAGTCTAAAATATAATACGGGATACGAACAGTTAGGCCATCATCAACACTAAATATTCGTACTTAGACATCTATATACATCCATATATTTATATCCCTATAAATACCATCCAAATAATAACATCAGGGTCGAGCACACGTACAACCCAAACACGTAACTTCCAATGATGATCATGCCACACGAGCCTCCCTCCTCACGGGCTTTTCAGGGCCCGGCCAAGATCACCATCCATCCGTATGCAAACACGAAGTAGGCATACGCAACATCAGTAGTCGAAACGACTACAACATCGCCAAATATAGGCCATACAATAATTTATATATGTATATATACACATACTATAACATTCCAAGGCCAACTATATACTAGCAAGCCTATATAAAATAGTTTAAATGTTTCATCAGGAAAAATCGTTTAGGTGTGCATGCTAGCCCAAAACTTAAAAGAGTAAAAAGGGGCATCATAAACTCACTTGACACAAGGCACGAATTCACCACGAGCTAAAGAGTCCCTAAGAAATTCCAAACTCAAACACCTGTCGGTTTACATTCAAACATTACTAACGACATCGAAAGAACTAGTTTATCTTACGAGACGTTCTAACATGGTTCAAGTTACTTAAACCCTCGACCTCATCAAACTAAATCACAATAGCCCCCGAGGCCTCACATTCACCAGAACGACCCTTAGGTACTCCCAGGAATAAAGAATTCCCAAATTACCCGCAGAAGCACTAGTTGATACTAACACGCGCGTTTAAGAGTTGTTTAAGCACTTAACATCCAACTCAGCCCCGTGTGGACCTAATATGATAATATCACAGCCAAAAAGTCCACACGATGCTACACGAGTCAAATGTGTCGGTAACTCGCAAGTACAACGCACTAACAATTCAATAAACGCAAATGCGCGTTGTACCGACCCGTTTGAGTAACCGACAACCAATTCAGCCCCATTAACTTAAGAAAATAGTTTCACAGCCCTTAATTCATACCGAGGCTACACAATCTGAATTGGTTGTTAATTCCCTCAAACAACACGCTAGACACCGCAATCAACAAACTAGACAACCGAAATCCTAGTTTTCAATTTATCGACAATTGATCAATCAAGCGGGCTTCATAGCTCACGATACTAAAGTATAACACATATGACGTACCTAGGAAGATGACGGAGAAAAAACTCACTTCAAAAAGCCCCGACAAGAACACCATTGAACATCCACCGGTTAGGCCTAAAACGAACTTATCGATCAATAACAAGTAAAACGTGCAGATTTTAGCATGCGAAGATGCATTTAATTACATAGGATAACCTTTGAAATAAACTATTAAACTATTAAATTATATTTTTCTAGTGAACAAAAAAATTATAAAAATTCCTCCAACACAGCAAGGTACGTGCAGCTATTTCAGTGCGCAACAAAATGGTTTTATTTTTATAAAATTCATTACCAAACCAAATTAAATGATTCCAATTGGGTTTGATTCTTAACTCAAAATATTAAGTTTCAGAAGTGGAGCCAACTAAGTTGGACTTGTTGAAAAAGAGTTATGATGTCGGGAAGACAGACCAGAATCCGTCATCCCGCATCAGCTTTGACACTCGATCTTATAAATTCATAAAAAACATTCAAATCTCGTTCAAAAATTACATATTATACCTTTCTGGAAACTAGACTCAAAGTAGAACATCATGAAAACAAGAATCGATCAAAAATAATGGATTATCATCACGTTACAGACCCTACAATAAACGAATACGAATCTGTCAGCAAACTGTTATCATCAAAACTCAACCCTAACGTGTTCAACAAAGGGTTTAATAGTGAAAAAGACTTATACTAAGATAGAATCGACCTTGAATTAGTCTTGGGAGGCCGGAGAATGGCTGGAACCTGCACGAAAATCGAGGAGGAAGGCTGGTGAGAGGCGCCGATCGGAACTAGGAGGAAGGAGAAGGAGTTTTAGAGTTTATGTTATAAAAATTATACATCTAGGCCCTTCCACTTATAAATTATGATGTCTTGGATTAAATGTTAAATAAATAGGCTTACAAGAAAGACAAAGAGGTCCCCGAGGAAGGCCAGATCGAGTCTCGGTAAAAATACAAACTCTACAACATATAGATCCTTTTATCGAAAATTTGCGGGCGTTACGAAAAGATTTCCGAGAAATGTCGGTTAAATCCTGAGGAATATACATACTCTACAAGCTTAAACCCTTTGAACCGAAAATTTAACGGGTGTTACAATTTTAATATTATAAAACTAATGCTATTATGACTTATGGTATTTACAAGGCACGGATTTTATCGGAAATTTTATTTTGTAAAACATCAATTTAGCGTATTAAAAAGGTTAACAAAAAGAAGAATTATAAAGTTAACGAAAAGAAAATATAACATTAAAGTTAATATTGTTTAAATATTATTTCAACTAACATTTTATTATTAATATGAGAATTATGATATTTACGAAGTACGAATTTAATGATATAATTTTATTCCCGAATATGATAATGTTAGTGTGTTATAATTAATTATTAACGAGAAGGTAACCATTAATATATTAATGGTATATTGGTTTTTATTAGTCCCAACTATCATCTTTTGGTAACTACTGGTCCTAACTAACGAATTGTCTGCTAACGATCCCAACTTTTAACGTATTTGTTCCTAACGGTTCAAGACTAACAAAATCCTAACGTCATTAATTTCAGGTCGCCGGAAAAACATTTTTGGCCGGAACACTCAATTTTTTTCCCGAATACTCAACATTTTCGTCCCAAACATCTTGGTAACTTTGTATCTGACCTTTAGGAACCTTTTTATAGTAAAAGCCCCAATCATTGAGGTTGCCGGAAACCCTAGAACCATTGTCGGATTCGGTTTATGGTGCTCAAGTGGTGGTAGTTGGTTGGCAATGATTCCATTGGTGGTGGTTGCGGTGTTCAGGTGGTGTTTTCCGGCAACAAATATGACTTTTCCGGCCAAAAACGTTTTTCCGGAAACCTAAAACTAATGACATTGGGATTCAGTTAGTCGCGGACCATTAGGAACAAATACATTAAAAGTTGGGACCTTCAGTCGCCAATTTATTAGTTGGGACCGATAGTGACCAAAAGGCAATAGTTGGGATTAATAAAAACCAATATACATATATTGTAAGGCCCTGTTCCTGGTAACCCTACTTTGGTGTTGGATTTACTCATAAACACAATTCTAAAATCGGAGTTAATTAAAACTTTCGCGGAATAATTTAAAATTTCAAACATCACATTACAAAACATTCATTTTTGTCTTAACATACAAATTGTCTTTCCACAAACATTAATTAAAACAGTCATGACACTTCTTCGTATATGCCAGTCTCTTCCGTTCATGCCATATGTCCCCCTCCTCAATCCAACTGCCTCAACCTATTTGCCTGCGTGCATACTAAAGTCAGCTACGTTGAGTGAGTTATAGTTAATCAATTAACATACATTAAATTCATATCCTTACTCATACGTGTCCGAAGATACGTATTCATACATCATCATCATCATCGTACTCAGTATATCCCACCAATAGCAAAGCTATAGTAGGGTCTGAGGAGGGTAAGATGTAGACAGCCTTACCTCTACCCCATAAGGATAGAGAGGCTGCTTCTGGTGAGACCCCCGGCTCGATAGTAGTTTTGCATCAAGCCTTGGACATAAGGCACATAGCACTCAATCATCGGGACACCGGCTGATCGGTGCATGTACCCTTGTCTTTCGGCTATCAACGCCACTACATGATGCTTGATTAACCGTCCGTCACTTTTAACGTTATTTTCACGAGATTAGTAAAATAACGTCAAAATTAGTGCAATTTCACTTTTGCCCACCCGAGAAGATACGTATTCATACCTTACTTGTTATTTCTTCTTTCATACATACTTTACATACATGCATACGTTCTTACATACTTTCTTTCATATAACCCTATGGTATACCATAAGCTATTCTATCTTAAACATCACAGATATTATAAGGGTCTGGTCCCTAACATCACATATATTATAAGGGTCTGGTCTCTAACATCATAGATATTATGAGGGTCTAGTCCCTATCATCACAGATTTTATGAGGGTCTGGTCCCTAACATCTCAGATATTATAAGGGTCTGGTCCCTTCTGTCTCGAATAACCTTACCTTTATCATACGTGCATACTTTACATATCTTCTAGTTATAAATATATATACATAATCGTTCATACAATCATTATGTAACAATACATTCAATACACAATCATACACATATCATACACTAACCAATCAAGTAAGTGTATTATCTACCACATAGGAGTATGCACACAGCCCCGAAAACATAACAGATAAAGGGGCTAGAACTCACCTGGAGTCGGTTTCTCTCGCCGTTAACGGTAATTCCCTTCCTTAGTCATGCACGACTAACTGTACAATACATTACGCGTGTCAATTATCCATTACTACTACTTCCTACATCTAAGTTAATGAAACCCTTAACTAACGGGGGTCCGGGGGCAGCACTCCTGGTAGCGGGGTCTAGGGGCGGCAGCCCCTAGCAGGGTCCAAGGGGCTGAGCCCCTGGCTGGGGTTGAGCTGCATCAGAAAATGAATCAGAAAATGAATTTCATGAAATTTCGCATGGAAGAATTTCTCTTCGCATGGCTTTTTCGCTTCGCATGACTTTTCGCTTCGCATGACTTTTTCGCTTCGCATGGCTGTGCGATGTGAAATATTGATTTCACTTCACATGGCTTTTACGCTTTGCATAACTTTTCGCTTCACATGACTTTTTCGCTTCGCATGGCTGTGCGATGTGAAATATTGATTTCGCTTCGCATAGCTGTGCGATGCGAAATCGACTTATGCGAAAATACCTCCTTTTCTTCATTTTTTTTTGCCATTTTAAGCCAAATTACTCCGTGACTCTTTCTTAGGACCCGATATGATAAATTTACAGCCAACAAGTCCACACAACGCTACACGAGTCAAATGGGTCGGTAACTCGCAAGCACAACGCACCAACTAATCAATAAACGCGAATGCGCGTTGTACGGACCCGTTTCAGTAACCGACAACAAATTCAGCCCCAATACTTATAATAATCATTTTCCAACAGCCCGTATATTAAATCGAAGCTATCCGAACTGAATTAGTCATCACTTACTTCATCCCTCACGTTAAACGCAACAATCTACCATTCTAGCCAACCGAAAATTATATTTCAAACTGCAACTAGTTGACCAATCAAACTAACACCAATGTGCATAATCTTAAAGTATGTTATACTAGACATACCTAGGAAGATGTTGGTGCAAAAACCTCCACCAAAACAGTCCCGGAATTGCTCAATTGGACAGCCACCCAGTTAGCGTAGAACAAGCCGTTTATCGATCAATACGCGAGATATAATGACCAATTAAGGTGTAAAAGACTTGGGGAAACATAGAACTAACCTTCAATTGAAGTTTTAGACCTTAACTTGGCTGCAAAAAAAGAAAAACGATGGGGTGTGGCTGCTGTCTTGCTGTCGATCGGACAAGGAAGAAAGGGGGGGCTTAGGGTTTTAGGTTTTATGTTATAATATAAAATGTTTCATCCTAGCCCCTCAAAGATGAAGGATATGGCAACTTGAAAGAAAAGTTAAATGATTTAACGTACCGGGATAACGAGAAGGTTTCCGAGGAATGTCGATTAAATCCTGAGAAATATACATACTTTACAAGCTTTAAATCTTTGAACTGAAAATTAACAGGCGTTACATACGTCTAATGTCCTATCTTATAGCCACGGCTCTGATACCAATCTGTAACACCCCGGCTAAAGCGGAAATGGCTGAGTGTGACGTACAGATTGCTCAAACACACGTGACACTATTAGGTGGCCATAATAACATTATTTCATTTAAATCTTCATGTAACACAAGTTTATCAAATAATACAAGTTGTAACAAATAAATAAAAAAATGATAAGTTGTTTCTTTGAATATCCTATAGGCATGCTATGTGTCTTCAAACTTTCATTCCTTGTGTCTCTACACCTGTAACATATGTATAAAATACGATCAGCTATAAATATAGCTGGTGAGTTCCCACAGTTTTATATAGATACATAAAAATCATACAATTCATGGACAAGTGATAAACGAGAAATTAAAGTCCTTTCCAGTTGGTATCAACCAACGTACTTGGGTAATTGCCGTAAGTAAAGTCCTTTCCAGTTGGTAGCAATCAACGTACTTGGATAATGAGGCCCTTTTCCACTCGATACAAATGGACCTGAGTGCAAAAGGAGGCATATGATCATACTTATTAAGGCTACCACGCGCAAGTAAATTCGAGCAAGTAATCAAGTAACACACAAGTCCATATTGTGAATTGCAGTTTGTAATCGAAATCGTAATACTTGAATTTGTAATAGATACAAATGCTACCCCAAAATATGAAATGTTTAAAAAGGGGTTGTGAGAAACTCACCTCAAATGCGAAGATAAACTTGTAATAAAAGCCGATAACACAATAACGAAACCGCAATGATCGAAAATGCGTTTAAAAAATCTGAAACGTTTGAACTTCTCTAACTATAAATAAATACAAATATTTAACGGAATTGAAAAGGTTAAAAATATTTTGATAACGGAGTTAAGCATTATTTAATGTAGATTTTATTATTTTATGGCATTTTTATATTATAATAATATTTTTTAAGCTTTAACGGGTTTTAACGATTTAAATTATTTTAATAATATTTTATTAATAACTTAACGCTAATACGAGAATTATGATATTTGCGAATCACGGATTTTAACAATAGTTTTATCTCGAAAAAATGATTATGTTAACAATTTATAAAAAGGTAACGAGCTATAGTTAACGAAACGGAAAAATAAATTAATTTTATCGGGTTTAATGAAGGTGAATGTTAGTTTTAAGTGAAAAATGTTAAACTTAAATTTATAAAAAATTTATTTATGTTAAAATGATTTTATTTGATTTAAAATAATTTTTAATAATTTATTTGGTTTATTTAATAGTAAAGATGACTTAAAAGAATTTGGTTCATTTCTGGTCAGACCTGAACTCAACTTTAGGTTAGGTTCGTTTTCGACATGGTAAAGAGTATTATATTTTAGAGAGTGAGATGAAAAGAATTAGTTTTAGATGTTGGATAAATAAAATAACTAAACCGAACTGAATAAATACATAAGCGAGTCAATATCGTTTTTGATGAGCTAACACTAATGTTAAATAAATAATATAAAATTAAGTTCTAAACGACCCGAACAAGTAGAAACTAAAAACATACCCGGAACAAGAACTTAGATAATAAAAGAAGAAATCTTGAACTTCACGGTTTGACATCATAAATCAAAGTATGTGAAAATCATCAAAAAGAGATAATAACAAGAATCTTTTGTAAATTGAGTTGTGAGGAAATGGGAAGGAATGGAGCTCTATTATAAGTGAAGTGAGCTAGAGTTGTTTCAATTGTATTAAATTGGTCAAAATACTTAATGGGTCATGAATGCCATTTAAAACTTGTAATTGGTCATAAAAATTAAATTGTAACCTACAATTTATATACAAACACATTTATTATCATCATAAAGAATTTTTTACTAAGATTTAAATGTAGTAGGAACGTATTTTTCTTCATCTATTAAAACTAACTAAAAAAAATGTGGCATAATTAAATAGTAAAAAAAATGTACTTTGGTTATGCATAAGTAATGTTATCTGAGTTCGTTTCCGACATGGTAAAAAGTATTATATTTTAGAGAGTGAGATGAAAAGAATTAGTTTTAGATGTTGGATAAATAAAATAACTAAACCGAACTTAATAAATACATAAGCGAGTCAAGATCGTTTTTGATGAGCTAACACTAATGTTAAATAAATAATATAAAATTAAGTTCTAAACGACCCGAACAAGCAGAAACTAAAACCATACCCGGAACAAGAACTTAGATAATAAAAGAAGAAATTTTGAACTTCACGGTTTGACTTCATAAATCAAAGTAGGTGAAAATCACCAAAATGAGATAATAACAAGAATCTTTTGTAAATTGAGTTGGAAATGGGAACGAATGGAGCTCTATTTATAAGTGAAGTAAGCTAGAGTTGTTTCAATTGTATTAAATTGGTTAAAATACTTAATGGGTCATGAATGCCATTTAAAACTTGTAATTGGTCATAAAAATTAAATTGTAACCTACAATTTATATTCAAACACATTTATTATTATCATAAAGAATTTTGACCAAGATTTAAATGTAGTAGGAATGTATTTTTCTTCATCTATTAAAACTAACTAAAAAAATGAGGCATAATTAAATAATAAAAAAATGTACTTTGGTTATACATAAGTAATGTTATCTATGCGAAATTTGAAGAATGAAAATAATGAGTGTTATAGATTTTGTTTATATACATAGACACACACATTAGTAATGGTTAATATATTTAAATAACTTTAGGAAAAACTATTACATACGAAATATGTAACATATGACTGTATTTATAACTAAATGGATCACCTCGATTAATAAAGCGGATCTGTTTTCAAAATATATTTACTCTTTAGTTCTTGAACTTTGAGTTGCGATTTATATGAAATAGAATTTATTTAACTTGGATATTTTTATATTTTACCCGCACATTTTGCAAATTGTTTTAACTTTAAAACGTTAACTTTCGTTAATTGCGCAAAATAAATTGACAGCGACAAATGATAACCGTAAATCCTCGGAATTCAATACGAATAGAAAATGAACGTATGATAAACGACGAAAAAGAGTACATTAAAATGACAAACCGGGTCAGTTTAACGAATACAATACAAACTCAAAAATGACGAATGTCACATGAAGTGAAACTTGAGAATATTAATAATATATATATATTTATAAAAAACACGAAAATTTGAAATGGGTCAAGTTTTCGGGTTTGAAAAGTAACGAATGTTACATAATTCTTCATTATAATATGCAAGTTTTTATTTTGTATAAACATTCTGGTTATACGATACACTTTTTTTAGAGTTTATGTTTTTTTATGAGAAATTAAAGTTTTTTAGTTAATAGTATTTATGTTTCATTAAAACATATAAGTTATGTTAAATATGTGAATAAACAAACTTTGAATTATATAAATTATGTTAAAATAAACTATAAAATATGTAAAATATGTAAATTTTCTTATAATATATAAATTGTGTTAAACATCTATATTAACATAAATTTATAAACTTTAAAATATGTAAATTAGCATACTATGTATTACGCAAAATTAAACTTTAAAATATGTAAATTTTATTAAAATATGTAAATTATGTCAAATACGCAAATTTACAAAAAAAATTTAAACTTTAAAATACGTAAATTTTATTAAAATATGTAAATTATGTTAAATACATAAACTAGCATACTTTAATTTATGTAAATTAAGTTAAACACATAAATTAGAAAACTTTAATTGATGTAAATTACGTTAAATACATAAATTAGCATACTTTAATTTATGTAAATTACGTTAAATATATCAATTAACATTAATTTTAAACTCTAAAATATGTAACTTTTAATAAAAATGTAATTTAACATAAATTTTTTAACTTTCAAATACAAAAATTTTATTATTGTTAAATACTTAAGAAAATAAGATCAAATACAAAATTACACATATTTATTAAATATAAAAAAGAAAATGTTTACGATGGTACAGTAAAAAGGTTTCCAACCATTAGAAAATAAATAACAAAAACAATTGCACAGAAAGTTAGTTTGAAAAGTAAAAACAGTTAAAATTTACTCAAGTTGAAGCACCAATTTTTGTAATGTATCAATGAAATTCAAATTGAAAATAAAAAAGAGGTATAACCAACATGGAAAACAAAAAGAGAGAAAAAAAATAACATGAACATAAAAAGAGTAAAAAAAAAAAAGAAAGAAAATTCGAGTACCATGGCTAAAGAAAGATAACAATCTAACATCTAATCTAATCTAACAATACTAATAAAAGAAAATGTTGAAGTTTGGGTGTCAAGTCTACATTTCTCCTAATTTCTAATCTCTCATCTCATTCATTCTAGCTATCCATGGGTCATGTGTGACATTTGAGCCAAAACAAGGTACACCTCAGTACGTATTTACCAATTAAGCAAATAAACGCCTTTTGCGTAACAAACGAACGATTAATCGAACGGGTCGGGTTATGACCCAGATATTTCGGGGGGGGGGGCATCTATAAGTGATATACGACCTATACAAGCTAAAACATTAGAAATATGGCCTTAGTTTGATAGCAAACAAGTTAAACGAAAATATGCTCGTTTAACTACCCCTATAGATTTAAACGTAAAAGATAGTTACAAACCAAGCATTGTATCATCCGTTAAACCGAAAAAGACTTACCAAACACTTATTTGAAATGTTTTAAGTGACGCGTGAAAATATTTTTGATTTTTACAAGCATATAGTATGTTTTTATAATTTTACACAAAACTAGCCGAAAAACACTTGTTTTCGCGCTGTTTAACGCACCGATAAGTTTTTCGCGCCAAAAACCGAACCCGAACTAAATTTGGACCGGGCTTTTCGTATTTGGGCTTGAGAAATCAGAAACTTGGGCCAAAATGGGCCCAAGGTGGGCCCATGAAGCTCCGATCGCAAACAGCAGCCCCCCCCCCCTTTAATTCTTTCACATTTAAACTAGATCCAAGACATTTTCAACATTATTTTCTTGAAAACTCTGGATACAAGCTCTGCTCCAGCCAGAAAACCTTCAAAGCCTAAGGTAAGGAGCTTAAATAAGTAGCTTTTGTACTTGTTTAAACTTGTTTAATACCATAAAAACATGTCTTGGTTACTAAAAATCATTCCTAACCGTTTAAAAATCCTAAAAATGGCCCATAAACATGTTTTGATCATACACATGGTAAGGAACCTGTTTTGATAGTTTTTTGGCCATAAACATGGATTAAAGGGTTGAAACGGCGTTTTTACGGTTCAAAAGTTCGTTTTTGTGCACTAGCCGAAACCCTAAGTTAAGGGCTGTTATGTTGATGAAATATTGCTTGGTTTGTGATATAGGACTTCTACCTATCTTGATTAGAAGCACAAGAACCTGAAAACTTGATTAAAAAGTCAGAAACGAGCCAAACTCGCTAAGGTAATGCCGAAACACTCGCTTACGGGCTATTTAAGTTAAGGTTGTGATGTGCATATTTTTAGAACTTGAAATTTTGCAGGGACATTAGGGACCATGTCAATGAGTCCCTGTTTAAATTTGGTAATTTTTCGACCATCCGAGAATATTTGGCGAATTTATTACCGAATTGGGACCTTTATTTGGGAAAAATAGCTAAAATACTTCAAAAATTATAAACATTTTCTGGGAACTCAGATTTGATGTATTTTGATCACATATGAATTTTGGGATCATTTGGAGAAGTTTAAAGGTGTTTTGTTTATTTGCGTCCATGTGAATTTTTATAGCCGATTTTGGGCCGAAAAGAATATCGCACGAGCTTTTTACATTCTGGAATTGATACAGGTTGATTTGGGACATGATTTTAGCATTCAGGAAGTTTTGGTGAATTTTTGGAAATTTTTTGGGGTAAACAGACGATTTTCAAGCGAAATATAGCTGATAAAATGAATTTTTATAAATTAATAAATAGTAAATAAATTCCAGAAATAATTTTATAAAAATCTACATATTTTAATTGATAAGTGGTTAAATTTTCATAATTTAATGATAAACGGTTAATTAATTATGCTAATCTGAATATTAAACAAATTTAGTTTTTATAAAAACCGGCAAGTTCGCGACTAGTGAATCTGCGGGAATATCAAAACACCAAGAGTTACAAATAACAATCCCTCACCTAATAAAAATGCCCCTACCAATGCAAATAATCCCCCACCTGATGCAAATAATGTCAACAACAATAATCCCCCACCGAACCCAAACAATACCAATAACAACCCTAATCCCCCTCGAAGGAAATATTCGATCAAAAACTTTATGGCCTGTAAACCGATTGATTTCAAGGGCACTGAAGGGCCAAACGGATTAATCAAGTCAATCTGAGCGAACCATTCAAACCGTAGAAGATTTGCTTCGCGCTTGTGTACTAGACATCGGTGGAAACTGGGATCAACATCTTCCACTGGTCAAATTTTCGTACAACAATAGCTATCACAGTAGCATTCAAGCGGCACCGTATGAAGCGCTGTACGGACGGAAATGTAGATCACCCTTGTGCTTGACTGAGGTTGGAGATACCCAAATTACACGATCTGACTTGATTCAAGAAACCACTGACAAAATCCGTAAGATCACAAGCAAATTGAAAATCGCCCGAGATCGACAGAAAAGCTACGCTGATGTTCGTAGAAAGCCGTTATCCTTTGAAATAGGCGACAAAGTTTTTCTGAAAGTATCCCCGTGAAAAGGCGTCATTCGATTCGGAAAAACCGGTAAACTAGCTCCGCGATACATTGGGCCATATGAAGTCATTTCTAAGATAGGTCCGGTAGCTTACCGAATGAAACTTCCTGTGGAGTTGAGTTCTATTCACGATGTCTTTCATGTTTCGAACCTGGAAAAGTGTCTTACTGACGAAACCGAAATCGTGCCATTAAAAGACTTAAACATAAACGAAAAACTGAATTTTGTTGAAGAACCGGTGGAAATATTAGAGGGAAAAATAAAACAATTAAGACACAACAAAATCTCTCTAGTAAAAGTTCGGTGGAATTCACAAAGGGGACCCGAATTCACGTGGGAGCGGAAATCCGAATTCAAAAAGAAATACCCGCACCTGTTTCCAAACAAAGACAAAGTTGAATAATCAATATTCAGGGATGAAATTTTCTAACGGGGGGAGAATGTGACATTTGAGCCAAAACAAGGTACACCTCAGTACGTATTTACCAATTAAGCAAATAAACGCCTTTTGCGTAACAAATGAACAATTAATCGAACGGGTGGGGTTATGACCCAGATATTTCGGGGGGCCATCTATAAGTGATATACGACCTATACAAGCTAAAACATTAGAAATATGGCCTTAGTTTGATAGCAAACAAGTTAAACGAAAATATGCTCGTTTAACTACCCCTATAGATTTAAACATAAAAGATAGTTACAAACCAAGCATTGTATCATCCGTTAAACCGAAAAAGACTTACCAAACACTTATTTGAAATGTTTTAAGCGACCCGTGAAAATATTTTTGATTTTTACAAGCATATAGTATGTTTTTATAATTTTACACAAAACTAGCCGAAAAACACTTGTTTTCGCGCTGTTTAACGCACCGATAAGTTTTTCGCTCCAAAAACCGAACCCGAACTAAATTTGGACCGGGCTTTTCGTATTTGGGCTTGAGAAATCAGAAACTTGGGCCAAAATGGGCCCAAGGTGGGCCCATGAAGCTCCGATCGCAAACAGCAGCCCCCTCCCCTTTTTATTCTTTCACATTTAAACAAGATCCAAGACATTTTCAACATTATTTTCTTGAAAAATCTGGATACAAGCTCTGCTCCAGCCAGAAAACCTTCAAACCCTAAGGTAAGGAGCTTAAATAAGTAGCTTTTGTACTTGTTTAAACTTGTTTAATACCATAAAAACATGTCTTGGTTACTAAAAATCATTCCTAACCGTGTAAAAATCCTAAAAATTGCCCATAAACATGTTTTGATCATACACAAGGTAAGGAACCTGTTTTGATAGTCTTTTTGGCCATAAACACGGATTAAAGGGTTGAAACGGCGTTTTTACGGTTAAAAAGTTCGTTTTTGTGCACTAGCCGAAACCCTAAGTTAAGGGCTGTTATGTTGATGAAATATTTCTTGGTTTGTGATATAGGACTTCTACCTAGCTTGCTTAGAAGCACAAGAACCTGAAAACTTGATTAAAAAGTCGGAAACGAGCCAAACCCGCTAAGGTAATGCCGAAACACTCGCTTACGGGCTATTTAGGTTAAGGTTGTGATGTGCATATTTTTAGGACTTGAAATTTTTCAGGCACATTAGGAACCATGTCAATGAGTCCCTGTCCAAATTTGGTAATTTTTCGACCATCTGAGAATATTTGGCGAATTTATTACCGAATTGGGACGTTTATTTGGGAAAAATAGCTAAAATACTTCAAAAATTATGAAAATTTTCTGGGAACTCAGATTTGATGTATTTTGATCACATATAAATTTTGGGATCATTTGGAGAAATTTAAAGGTGTTTTTTGTATTTGCGTTCGTGTGAATTTTTATAGCCGATTTTGGGCCGAAAAGATTATCGCATGAGCTTTTTACATTCTGGAATTGATACAGGTTTATTTGGGATATGATTTGAGCATTCAAAAGTTTTTGGTGAATTTTTGGAAATTTTTTGGGGTAAACGGACGATTTTCAGGCGAAATATAGCTGATAAAATGAATTTTTATAAATTAATAAATCAGTAAATAAATTCCAGAAATATTTTTATAAAAATATACATATTTTAATTGATAAGTGGTTAAATTTTCATAATTTAATGATTAACGGTTAATTAATTATGCTAATCTGAATATTAAACAAATTCAGTTTTTATAAAAACCGGCAAGTTCGCGACTAGTGAATCTGCGGGAATATCAAAACACCAAGAGTGATCAAAAATCATATTTTTGGACTAATTAAGTAAAGATGAACTTTTCTATGAGAAACCTGGACAATCCGGGTGGATTGTGGGTGTTTCTTCTTAAATCAAACTAAATAAACGGAAACGGGCCCCGTGGCTAATCCGGGACCCCAGTATATGATCCTTCTTTATAACTTAATCATTTTATTAACCAATACATTTACCCAAGCTTATTTTCCCATAACTGTTTTCTGAACGCGTAAATGAACAACTTGGCCCAGCTGGAAAAACGGGAATCTGAGCCAAGTTCGGTTTTAAGTATTAGACATTGAACAACATCACAACCTAAGCCTATGGCCACTTTCTGGGCATTCCAACTATACCCAGATTAGTTATAGAGCCCAGATTAGTATTGAGATTATAATAATATTAAAATATTAATATTATTATAATATTGATTATAGGAACTACTGATAGCGGACCGAACAAACCACGAGCTGATACAGTACTGAATATCTACTAAACCGTGAGTTTCATGACCCCACTTTTAAACTGTTTTACGAACTTTTGGGGTGAAAAGCATGTTTGCTTATATCTATATGCTTATATGAAACATGTGATGATGTGAATGATCTAAGTGCTAACACACGAAAGTCCCCACGATCACAGTGATTAACTTCGAGCCGGTGGCTTGTGAATAGTACTATTGTTTTGACAAACCCAGGCGGGGCCAGCACGGTTGCTAAGACATTATCCCGTTTGCACATGTCCATATTTTATTTTTACGAACCAGCTATGTAGTGTTAGACATAGCTACCGGGGCATGTTGTGGGCGGAAAGGGGCCACAGTGGTTGATTGAGCATGGGAAATGGAGGCACGCAGCACGAACAGTCCAGGCTTCACTGTAGCTTTGCATAATTACATCACATACATCATTTACATACATACATACTTATTTCATGATTACAAGTGCTGACTTGTGAATACTCATTACTGTTTTCTTGAAACTCGTGAAACTCACCAACTCTGGTAGTTGACCCGTTTTAAACTGCTTTTCAGGTGTACCTAAGTTGGAATGATTTGGTGATCTGTTATTTGCCCAAGATGTGCGGTTGATGCTATGTGAATAGAGGCAAGGGTGTAGTAGTAAGAACGTATAGTTAACGAACTAGTTTTGTTTGTATCACCTAGACTGTAAAACAATGATAGAACAAAGAAATGTAATATATTGTAAATAAGTTTGTAATGTTTCTTTATAAACAATGGGTTGATACCAGAGGTGTTTGTTACATTCCCGTTTTACGCTTCCGCAATGTGCTAGTCGGGGTGTGACATCATCGGTCAAAATCATTTTGTCAAGCGGGTTATAACATAGTGTGGACTTTATAACATATTTCATACCTGAAGTTTGACAAACTACGCAAATTTAACACATTTTTTAAATTTCTTGCAAATCCACATCCGACGTTTCAAAACCATTCTATTTTAGTAATTTTCGTCAACCCATTTGTTTTTCCTTTAAGTCTACATTAGATTAATTTATAAGTATTTTGAGAATCACAATTACAATAAAGGACCTTTTCTATTTTTATCGTTTGATAAATCCTGTGTAATACACGGGTTCAAAAGTTAGTTCTTTTATAAACCATAAGTATGGGAAGTAAATTGAATTGAGATTTTAAAACAAAATAATAAAAGCATATGAACAAAATAATATAAGCATGAGGAAGTGGAGAGAGAAAGGATATAAACAGATCTTTGAATTCATAAACTTATCATAATACCCTTATTGTACTTGAATAACAACAAAATAATATAAATGAACTTTTGCTTTGTCATCATACAATTTTGACCACACACTTAAATTAATTAATTAAATGAATGGTTGATATTAGGTTTTAAGGTTTTTACAAGTCAATTGAGTTTTTATTATATCTACACCCTACATATATATATATATATAAACGGAAAATTTAAAATGTGTCAGATTTTCGGGTTTGTAAAATAACAAATGTTACATACTATTCATCATAATGTAACTACGTGTTAATGGATATTAATATATTAAGTAACTAAGTTGGAATATATTGGTTTTGGATAGAAAGAAATTTTAACGTATGAATAAGTATACTTGTGTAGGATAAAAATTAAAGAGAGAAAAAATAAATTTTAAAAATAAATGAATTCTTAATATTTTCCAATTATAATAATTTGATTAGTTATATTAATTAAACAGATAACCATTATGGTCTATTAGTTATATTAATTGAATAGAGAGAATGCATTTATACTTTCTTAATTTATCTTTAAACATTTAAAACTTAAAATAAAATTAGTAGCCTATATTCATTTCTCGCATTATACATACATACATATACATATATACATATATATATATATATACATATATACATATATATATATACAGATATATATATATTGTAACGCCCGTCACTTTTGGTCTAATGATTTTAAGTCTTGTAAAGTATGTACAATTCTCGGGAAGTGATCCAGCATTCCTCGATGACCTTCTCACCTCCCCGGTACGTTAAACTAATTAAACTTTTTACCAAGTATGGCATCTTTGAAATTTGGAGGGGCTAGAGTGTAAATGTTTTATGTTATTAACAAACCCTAACCCTTCCCCCCCTGGCCGATCGGAACACAGTAGCTGCAATAGGGATTCGTTTTTCTTTTTTCTAGCCGCTCCCAAGGTATAAAACTTCAATTGAAGGTTAGTTTTATGTCCCCCCAAGTCTTTTACACCGTAATTGGTCATTATATCTTGCGTATTGATCGATAAACGGCTTATTCTAGGCTAACCGGGTGGCTGTCCAATTGAGCAATTTCGCGACTGTTTTGGTGGAGGTTTTTGCACCAACATCTTCCTAGGTATGTCTAGTATAACATACTTTAAAATCATGTCCATTGGTGTACGTTTGATTGGTCAACTAGTTGTAGATTGAAAGCTAGTTTTCGGTTGTCTAGAATAGTGATTTGTTGCGTTTAACGCGAGGGATGAAGTAAGTGATGACCAATTTAGTTCGGATAGCTTCAGTTTAATGTACGGGCTGTTGGAAAATGATTTTTATAAGTATTGGGGCTGAATTGGTTGTCGGTTTCTCAACGCGCATTCGCGTTTATTGAATAGTTGGTGCGTTGTGCTTGCGAGTTACCGACCCATTTGACTTGTGTAGCGTCATGTGGACTTGTTTGCTGTGAATTTATCATATTGGGTCCTCACGGGGCTGAGTTGGATGTTAATTGCCTAAACGACTCTTAAACGCGCGTGCTAGTATCACCTAGTGCTTCCGGGGTAATTTGGGAATTCTTTACTCCCGGGAATATCTAAGGGTCATGTTGGTAAAATTAAGGCCCCGGGGGCTGTTATGAATGAGTTTGACGAGGTCGAGGCTTTAGGTAACTCGAACCATGCTAGAATGTCTCGTAGGATAAACGAGTCCTTTCGGTGTCGTTAGTAATGTTTGTATGTAAACCGACAGGCTTTTAAGTTGTGGGGATACTTAGGGGTTCTCTAGCTCGTGGTGAATTCGTGCCTTGTGTCAGGTGAGTTCATGATGCCCCTTTTTACTCTTTTTAAGTTTTTGGGCTAGCATGCACACCTAAGTGATTTTGCTTGATGAACCGTTTAAATTATTTTGCATAGGCTTACTTATATAGGGTAGGCCCAGGGGTGATATTATTGTATGTTGTATGTATGTTTATACATGTATTATTGTATGGCCAATAATTGGCGGTGTTTATTAGTCGTTATCGACTAAGGATGTTTACGTATGCCTACTTTGTGTTTGCATACGTTGGATGAGATGTTACGTGGTTGGGTTGTACGTGTGCTCGATCCTAATGTTATTACTTGGATGATAATTATAGAGATATAATTATATAGATGTATACATATAAGTATGACTACTTATTGTTGATGATGGCCTAACTGTTTGTATCCCGTTTTATTTTAAAATTCTTGGAATGATGATTATTATTATAGATGTCAATTATTAAAACTTGAACTCACTTAGCTCAAGCTGATTTTGTGTGCATTTTAGTGTGAGTTTCAGGTTATGAGGAGGATGCTTTACAGCTTGGACGTGCACGAGGCTACTTGGACGGTGGAGGGCATATTTAGTCGGAAGTTTTATTAATGAACATTGTTCTTTTAGATTTTTACTAAATACATTGAAATTTGATTTGGGCATAATTCCTGGGTTTTGGGAACTTGTTTTAAATATTTTGATTTTCCGCTGATTTATACTCTGAACTGGTTTTTGAAATGAAATGAATTGTTTGAGTTTAAGTATTTTGTAAGTTTCTTGTATGAATACCAACTGTAGGATTCTCGGGATTCGGGGTCTTACAAGTTGGTATCAGAGCCATTGTTCGAGGGATCCAAGCATCCCCGAATGCTTGGACTCGAACTGTAAGGGAAAAGACTAGTATGCCCACCGCGAGTAGCTGCACGCCTTTGAATTTTAAAGTTTCCAGTATATGATTAATTGTTTAAGTGTTAGATAGAATACTAATTACACTTGATCAACGTCATTAGCAGTTTACCCTTACCTTACATGTACTTAACCGTGTTAAAATTCTGTCTTTGTAGGGATAAGTCATTGTTAAGACTCGTGCAGCTAAGAGATATGATCCTAGTGTTCGTGGTGGTGGTCGTAAGCCACGTGCCGAAGCCGAGAGCGAGATCCCTTCTCAAAATAGTCCATTTATAATCCTCATTTGTTGAATAGTCCCAAAAAATTCATGCGAAATCCGTCCGAGGCGACGCATTTGTAAACGTGCCGACATATTTTAACAACCAATGAAAATATGCCAACTAAATTTAATAATGGGGTCCCAAACCATTTTGAACCAAAATTTGGGGTTGTCGATGAAATTTCTCCAAACTAAATTATTTATGTTTTTAATATTTTATTATTATAATTAATTTTGCTCATATTAATTTTTCTTTTATAACTTTAAAATATAAAGTTTTATAAAATTTTGAATATACCATTGAGACGTGTTTATTTTTATCTACGTATCAACATAAATTTTATTCAAAACCAAGTCGGGTCAAGTTTTTATTGAACGTTTCGACATAAATTTGACTCGAATCGGTTTGAAGTAAAATTTATATCGGCACGTAGATAAAAATAAGCTCGTCTCAACAGTGTATTCAAAATTTTATATATTTTAAAAGTTATAAAAAAAACTAAATATGAGTAAAATTAATTATAATTATAAAATATTAAAAGAAAAACAAATTTTCAAAGTTGTCGGATTTAAGAAAACACGTTTTTCAAAAGCCATGAATTTGTTTTAAAAATTATTGGAGCAAGTGGATTTGGTCAAAAGTTATTTGAGTGGATGGGTTTGGTTTAAAATTTGTTTGAAGACGCATTTGGTTTAAAATTCATCGGCTAAGATGGATTTGGTTTAAAAATTGTCTCCGTCAATGGTTTTGAATGGACATTTTTTAAATTTACAAAAATGTAGGACTATTTTGAGAATCTCACTCATCAAATGGACTATTTTAAGAATTTTCCACATATATATATACTAGTTTGAGAACCGTGTATTACACGGGGAATTAATGAAAATTACAATACTTAAACGTTAAATAAAATACAATCAATAACACAATTATCATATTTCGTTAATACAATTACAACTTTCATTAAAATTACAGGAATTACAAAGCAAAACCTAACGCAATGAGTCTACAAATAAGAAAAAATTTACTTGTACACTATATTTGTGGTTGTATTGGTCAGATTATCTTGTTTATCAAGAATCATAATCTTGAGCCCAAACCTACTTGTAACTCTTGACAAGGCGACGTATAGCTGTCCATGTGAGAACACGGGTTCTTTCAAGTACAAACCAACCCTAGATAATGATTGACCTTGACTTTTGTTTATGGTCATTGCAAAACATTTTGCAAGGGAAAACTGTCGTATTTGAAATTTATATGCTATTTTGTTTTCTGTTTGAGTCAGTGGTGATCTATGGATCAAAACTGTATGTCCAATGTTAGTTCCAGAAATAATTTTTGCTTCAACTACACGAGTACCCAAAGATATAATTTGTAGTCGAGTACTGTTACATAAGCCTTCTTTCTGGTTAAGATTTCTAAGGAGCATAATAGGAACACCAACTTTTAGGACAAGCTTGTGGTTTGGTAGTCCGGATATTCTTAAACCATTAAGTAGTTTAGGCGAGTATAAAGCTGCATCAACCGTGTCATTGATATTTTCTGAACTACATATGGTATCTGACCTTAAGTACTCGACTTCATCACCTGGAAAAAATTTGAGCAAACTGTCATTAATCTCATTAACAATTTCGTTTGTTGGTGCAAGTATGGCTCTATCCTGAAAATAATGTTGTGTAACGTCCGTAAATTTTCGTTAAAAGGGTTATGCATAGAAAAGCTTGTATATTCTCGGCTTTGACCCGACATGTTTTGGGGATCTCCTAGTCATTCCCATGAGTTGAATTACTTAATTTTTCATCCAAGTGTCGCAACTTTCAATTTAGAGGGGCCAGAATGTAACATATTAGATTATAATAATAAAAAAAAAGAAACACTAACCCCTACCCCTTGGCCGATCGGACCTAAGAGCAGCCCCCAAGCCCCCATTTTTTTCATTTTCCAGCTTGGGTCCAGGTGTGAATCAATAATTCAAGGTTAGATTAACATCCATGCTAGTCTTTTACACCCTAATACATCCTTATATCTCGTGTATTAATCGAAAAATCGCTTGTTTTAGGCTTACCGGGTGGCTGTCCATTTGAACAATTTCAGGACTGTTTTGATTGAGGTTTTTGCTCCAAAATCTTCGTAGGTATGTCTAGTATAACATACTTTAATATCGTAAGCATTGGTGTTCGTTTGATTGGTCAACTAGTGATAGCTTGCAAGCTAGTATTCAGTTGTCTAGAATAGCGAATTGTTACGTTTAACGCGAGGGCTGAAGTAATTAACGAACAATTCAGTTCGGTTAGCTTTGGTTTGATGTACGGGCTGTTGGAAAATTAATTTTTTAAATATTGGGGCTGAATTGATTGTCGGTTACTCAAACGGGTCGGTACAAGGCAAATTCGTGTTTGTTGATAGTTAGTGCGTTGTGCTTGCGATTTACCGACCCATCCAACTCGTGTAGTCTCGTGTGGGCTAGTAGGCTGTGATTTTATCAAATTTGGTCCACACGGGGATTTGTTGGATGTTAAGTGCCTAAACAACTCATAAACGCGCATATTCGTCTCACCTAACACTTCCGGGTGTAATTTGGGAATTCTTTATTTCCGGGATTATAAAAGGGTGGTTTTGGTAAATTTAAGGCCCCGGGGGCTGTTGTAATTGAAATTGGTAAGGATGAGGCTTAGGTAAAACGAACCATGTTAGAACGCCTCGTAGGATAATCGAGTTCTTTCTGTATTGTTAGTAATGATTGTATGCAAACCGACAGGCGCTTGAGTTGTGGGGATACTTAGGGGTTCTCTAGCTCGTGGTGATTTCGTGCCTTGTGTCAAGTGAGTTCATGATGCCCCTTTTCACTCTTTTCAAGTTTTGGGCTAGCATACACACCTAACTGATTTGACTCAATAAACCGTTTAAATGATCATGCGTAGGCTTACTTGTGTCATGGTATATGTTGGGATGATATTTATATATGAATACACATGTGTTACCCTATGGCCTATGATTAGTGATGTTGGTTAGTCCTTAGTGACTAAGTATGTCTTACTTATGATATGGTATATTTGGAATTATATATATTTATATATATATATATATATATACATATATATATATATATGTATGTATGTATGTATGTATGTATGTATGTATGTATGTATGTTTGAGCATGTGTTACCTTATAGCCTACAATTGTTGATGTTATTTAATTCCTTTTGACTAAGAATGATGTGAGTAGGCTTATTGATGTGTGTGTGCATGGTGATCACGGCCGGGTCAAATATATTACTCGGGTTTTCAAATCCTATGGTGGAAAGCCCCGTGTTGCACGATCATCATTTTGGCGGGTCAAATAAATTACTCGGGTTTTAAAATCCCGTGGTGGAAAGGCCCGTTGTATGTTAAACCATGATCGGGTAAAATATATTACTCGGGTTATACTCGTGGTGGAGAGGCCCGTATCACGTGTTTGGATGTGTAAGCCATGACCGAGACAAATATATTACTCGGGTTTGACTCATGGTGGAGAGGCTCGTGTCACGTGCTTAGGTCTTACCGCGTCCGTGTCAAATATATTACTCGAGTCCTGACTCGTGGTGGAGAGGCCCGTGTACGCGTGTTTGACCATGAATGTGTTATTTGGTGAAAATTATTTATTTATTTTATTATTATTCTCTCTACTGTTTTAGAGCTATAACTTTGAAATAAAGTATGAATATTGTTTTTGAAAACTTGAACTCACTCGGCTCTAGCTGACTTTGTATGTATGTTAGATTGATTTGCAGGTTGAGAAGGAACTACCGCTTGGACGTGCTCGAGACTACTCGGACGGTTGAAGGCATATCTAGTCGGAGATTAATTACGTAAACTGTTTTCTTTTCATTTATTACTTTAAACATTTAAATTTTGGTTTTGGGAACTTTTCCTTGTTTTTGGGGATTTTGATTTTTTATTATTCCTCTATTTAATTACTCTGAACTGATTTTAATAAGATGAACTTGTTTTGGATAAACGAATTGGTTTGGTTTTAAATATTTGAGAATTTTTGGATACGATGACCAACTGTAGGATTCCCAGGATTCGGGGTCTTACATGTTGGTATCAGAGCCATGGTTCAAGGGATCCGAGCATTACCGAATGCTTGGACTCGAATTGTAAAAGAAGGGACTAGAAATGCCAACTGCGAGTAGCTGCACGCCAAGAGGTAAATTTTAATTATTTAGTCATTCTTACATGTTTTAAGATTTCATTTCGTGAATAACTGCTTAAGTGTTAGATGGAATACTAATATGGTTAGGGGCAGGGGTGCTTTGGATGGGTGGGTAAAGTAAACAATTAATAACACTTGATCAACATTATTAGCAGTTTACCGTTACCTACCATGTTCTAAATGCTACTCGTGTCTGACCATGTCAAGGTTCTATCTTTGTAGGAATAGGATATGACCAATACCCGTACAACAAAGAGTGGTCGTCCTAGCTGTTGTGGTCGTAGGCCACGTGTCGAGACTGAGAGAAAGAGCCTGACTCCGCAGCAGGAAGAGACCCCGATTCAGGAAGAGCGGGATAACCCCGCTTTAGATCCTTCTATGTGCGCGGCCATCGCGGATGAGGTTTATCAGGTTCTTCAGAGCGTCATTCCCGAGATTGTTGCTGAGGCTGTTAGGGTTGCAAAAGAGACAATGGTTTGTAAGAGTGCGGATAAGCAGGGAAAGGGTAAAGAGACTCAGGTTGAAGATGAGGTAATGGTACCAAGTGAGGATGATGAAGATGTTCGTGCGTTTAGTGTCTCTACTTGGGGTTGTTCGTATGAGGAATTCAAGAAGTGCGACCCTCCCACGTTCGATGGTATTAAGGATGCGTTGGCAGCACATCAGTGGGTAAGGGAAATGGAAGCGGTATTGAGGGTTAGAAAGTGTAAAGGGAAGGATATGGTTACTTTTGCTACTGCCTCATTTCGCTCGAAGGCGTTGTGTTGGTAGGATAATCTTTCTCAGGCGATGGGTGAACGGTCTATTGGGAGAATGACATGGGAGGAGTTAAAGCAGTTAGTTATCGATCATTTTTACCATCCGCATGAATTAGATAAGATTGAGCAGGATTTCTTAACTTTAGAAGCAGGTGATATGTCGCATCGAGAGTATACTACAAAGTTCAACCAAATGGCTCGATTATGTCCCGATCTGGTTACTCTTGAAAGCAAAAGGATCAAAAAGTATGTGAAGGGTCTTCTAGTAGATGTTCATAGGGGTGTTGTGACCACCGGCATGAACTCTTTCCATTCGGTGGTTACCCTGGCAGGTACATTGTATGACCAGAGAGAGATGATGAAGCAAACTGAACCTGAAAAGAATTGGAAACCGAACTCTAACTCCAATAGCAAACGTTATGGGGATAATGCTTCCATGTCGGCTGGGAAGAAGGCAAGGGCAGAGACGTTGGATCATAAAAATTGTGCAGATGACGATAGATGCAGGAAGTGCGGGAAACTCCATAGGGGGGAATGAAGGCCTGGGGCGATGCCCTGTTTTCGTTGTGGGAAGACTGGACATGCTAGCTACGAGTGTCCCACTTTGATTTGTTTCCGACGTAGGGGGTCTGGACATTTAGTGTCAAATTGTCATACCAATAGGGCGGGGGAATCCGAGCAGGGGACTTCCTCGAGGGGGGGAAATGGAAGAAAGACCGAAGGTTAAGGCGAGTGCCTTCAATATCTCTACGAAGAAGGCAGAGGAGGATGCGGACACAATTCAGGTAATCCCTTGTAATCATGTTATTCTTTAAAATTTTACCGTTTATTTCCCTTCCTCTCGAAAGCCTTTGTGTGAAATAGTTTAGCTAGTACGTAGTACGCTATCCTCCAGTAGAGGTTCTGTTTTTTTCAGTCCCCTGTATGATTCGATGATTGGGGTTGCCTCAATCTGCGCACGTTCATGTGTAGCGGGATTCGGGGACGAATCCCATTTTTAGGGGGGTAGATTTGTAACGTCCGTAAATTTTCGTTAAAAGGGTTATGCCTAGCAAACCTTGTATATTCTAGGGTTCGACCCGACATATTTCGGGGACCTCCTAGTCATTCCCATGAGTTTAATTACTTAACTTTTCATCCAAGTGTCGCGACTTTCAATTTAGAGGGGACAGAATGTAACATATTAGATTACAATAATAAAAAAAAAAACCCTAACCCCTACCCCTTGGCCGATCAGACCTAAGAGCAGCCCCCAAGACCCCATTTTTTTCTTTTCCAGCTCGGTTCCAGGTGTGAATCAATAATTCAAGGTGAGATTAACGTCCATGATAGTCTTTTACACCCTAATACATCCTTATGTATATCTCGTGTATTGATCGAAAAATCGCTTGTTTTAGGCTTACCGGGTGGCTGTCCATTTGAACAATTTCGGGACTGTTTTGATTGAAGTTTTTGCTCCAAAATTTTCGTAGGTATGTCTAGTATAACATACTTTAATATCAAGAGCATTGGTGTTCGTTTGATGGGTCAACTAGTGATAGCTTGAAAGCTGGTATTCGGTTGTCTAGAATAGCGAATTGTTGCGTTTAATGCGAGGGTTAAAGTAATTAACGACCAATTCAGTTCGGGTAGCTTTGGTTTGATTTACGGGCTGTTGAAAAATAATTTTTTAAAGTATTGGGGCTGAATTGGTTGTCGGTTATTCAAACGGGTCGGTACAACGCGAATTCGCGTTTGTTGATAGTTAGTGCGTTGTGCTTGCGATTTACTGACCCATCCAACTCGTGTAGTGTCGTGTGGGCTAGTAAGCTGTGATTTTATCAAATTTGGTCCACACGGGGATGATTTGGATGTTAAGTGCCTAAACAACTCATAAACGCGCATATTCGTCTCACCTAGCACTTCTGGGGGTAATTTGGGAAATTTTTATTTCCGGGATTATAAAAGGGTGGTTTTAGTAAATATAAGGCCCCTAGGGCTGTTGTAATTGAAATTGGTAAGGATGAGGCTTAGGTAACTCGAACCATGTTAGAACGCCTCGTAGGATAAGCGAGTCCTTTCGGTATCGTTTGTAATGATTGTATGCAAACCGACAGGCGTTTGAGTTGTGGGGATACTTAGGGGTTCTCTAGCTTGTGGTGATTTCGTGCCTTGTGTCAGGTGAGTTCATGATGTCCCTTTTCACTCTTTTCAAGTTTTGGGCTAGCATACACACCTAACTGATTTTACTTAATAAACCGTTTAAATGATCATGCGTAGGGTTACTTGTGTCATGGTATATCTTGGAATGATATTTATATATGTATACACATGTGTTACCCTATGGCCTATGATTAGTGATGTCGGTTAGTACTTAGTGACTAAAGATGGCTTACTTGTGATATGGTATACATATATAGGCAAAGTATAAAATGAAAACCCACTTGAGTTGTGAAAACCCGCGAAAACCCTATGTAACATCGTTTTTTTTTTTTTTTTGTTACATGTAAAATATGTTGTAACATTTAATACAAAACATCGAAACATTAAAAAAATTGTTTTGCTATTTTTTAACATTTTTTTACTAATTTTTTTATATGTTTTTAGGAAAGAGAAAAAGTTATATTTATGCTAACATTTTTTATTAACTTTAATTGTGGACCATAAGATTTAATCTTTAATTAAAAACATGTGGTTGAGAATGGGTTTCTAGAGTTTTCGCAACTCAAGTGGATTTTTATTTTAACCTAACCCTATATATATATATGTATATGTATATATGTGTGTGTGTGAGCATGTGTTATCTTATAGCCTAAAATTTTTGATGTTATTTAATTCCTTGTGACTAAGAATGATGTGAGTAGGCTTATTGATGTGTGTGTGCGCATGGTGATCACGGCCAGGTCAAATATATTACTCGGGTTTTCAAATCCCGTGGTGGAAATGCCCGTGTAGCGTGATCATCATTTTGGTGGTTCAAGTATATTACTCGGGTTTTAAACTCCCATGGTGGAGAGACCCGTTGTATGTTAAACCGTGATCGGGTCAAATATATTACTCGGGTTATACTCGTGGTGGAGAGGCCCATATCACGTGTTTGGATGTGCAAGCCGTGACCGAGTCAAATATATTACTCGGGTTTGACTCGTGGTGGAGAGGCTCGTGTCACGTGCTTAGGTCTTACTGCGTCCGGGTCAAATATATTACTCGAGTCTTGACTCGTGGTGGAGAGGCCCGTGTACGCGTGTTTGACCATGAATGTGTTATTTGGTGAAATATATTTATTTATTTTATTATTATTCTCTCTATTATTTTAGAGCTATAACTTTGAAATAAAGTATGAATATTGTTTATGAAAACTTGAACTCACTCAGCTCTAGCTGACTTTGTGTGTATGTAATGTCCATAAATTTCTGATAAAAGGTTTAACCTCGTAGTGTTGTGTACACCTTTCGGGCTTGACCCGGCATCCTCCCGGGAGCTCCTTGCAACCCTCGTAAGCTGGTCATACTTAACTTTTCCTACAAGTTCAACCATCAGTAAAGTATAGGGGCTAGAATGTATTATTGTTATTATATTATATATATATATATATATATATAATAAACCCTAGCCAACCCTTGGTCCGATCGGCGCTGCAGTTCCCCCCCCCCTCTCGATTTTCGTGAAAACTAGCCATCATCCGGCCTCTAGAAGTCCAATTCCAGGTCGGTACTAAATTGCTACAACCTTTTTTCACCCTAATTCATCCTTATAGCTCGTTTATTCGTCGAAAAACGGTTGTTTTTAGGCTTACCGGGTGGCTGTCCAATTTGGCAGTTTCGGGGCAGTTTCGGGGCTGTTTCGGCTAAGGTTTTTGAACCACAATCCTCCTAGGTAAGTCTCGTATAACATACTTTAAAATCATATGCATTGGTGTTAGTTTGATTGGTCAACTAGTTGTAGATTGAAAGTGGATATTTGGTTGTCTAGAATAGCGAATTGTTGCGTTTAACGCGAGTATTGGAGTAATTAACGACCAATTAAGTTCGGGTGACCTTGGTTCGGGTTACGGGCTGTTGAAAAATCATTTTTATAAGCATGGAGGCTGAATTGGTTGTCGATTACTCAAACGGGTCGGCACAACGCGCATTTACGTTTATTGAATAGTTAGTGCGTTGTACTTGCAAGTTACCGACCCATTTGACTCGTGTAGCGTCGTGTGGACTTGTTGGCTGTGAAATTATCATATTGGGACCACACATGGCTGAGTTGTATGTTAAGTTCTTAAACAATTTTTAAGCGCGCGTGTTAGTGTCACCTAGTGCTTCCGGGGATAATTTGAGAATACTTTATTCCCGGGAGTATCTATGGGTCGTGTTAGTAAATGTAAGGCTCCGGGGGCTGTTATGACTTGGTTTGATGAGGTCGAGGCTTTACGTAACTCGGACCGTGTTAGAACGCCTCGTAGGATAAACAAGTCCTTTCGGTGTCGTTAGTATTGATTGTATGTTAACCGACAGGCGTTTGAGTTGTGGGGATACTTAGGGGCCCTCTAGCTTGTGGTGAATTCGTGCCTTGTGTTAGGTGAGTTCATGATGCCCCCTTTTAACTTTTTACGCTTTGGGCTAGCATACACACCCTATTACAATTTTACCCGATTTTACTCGTTTAAACTATTTGGATGGTATTACATAGCCTTATTCGTACTTGTGGATTTATGAAACTATGTGTGAATAATATTCTATGCCTTCGGATACTTTAGACTCGTTGTGGTTGTATATTCGTTAAGGTTATACATATTACTTGTGGTCTAGGCTCGAGGTTGCTATTAGGCCTAGTATTGATTCCTAGATTATCCATTATTTATGGATTGAAAGTGATAATATTGTTTGGTCGAATATTTGAATTAGATGTTTGTAAGTGTGTATGTGAATGTGTATGTGTTGGTAAACTGTGACCGGGTCAAATATATTACTTGGGGAAGACCCGGGGTGAGGAGGCCCGTGTTGCATGTTTATGTCTCGGCGGGTCAAATTTATTACTTGAGGAAGACCCGGGATGAGGAGGCCCGCCGTTCTGTTAAACCGAGGTCGGGTCAAATATATTACTTGGGGAAGACCCGGGGTGAGGAGGCCCGTATCACGTGTTTAGGTATGTTAAACTGTCACACCCCGACTAGGCAGTTGCGGAAGCGTAATACGGGAATGTAACAGATAACACTGGTATCAACCACATTGTTTATAAAGAAAATTCAACCACTAGATTACATCATATTACACTGGTAGGTACTATGTTTACAAACTAGGTGAAAAACACATAACCGGTTTACGAGCTTCTTATACAGTATTATATCAGCGTCTATTCACAGCTATTCAACTTTCTTCCTAACACCAAGCATGTAAGCAAATCATTCCACTTCTGCTTTACCTGAAAAGCATGTAAAACGGGTCAACTACGTCTAGTTGGTGAGTTTCAAGTTTCACGAGTTTCAATGAAATCAGTACACGAGTTCGTAAAGTTTACAGTGTGTATGTATATATGTCTGTGTATGATGTATTATACTAAGCCACAAGTGAAACCGAAACGAGCTAAAACACATGGCCTCCACTGCCCATGCACTCCCGTTGGCATTTAACAGCCAATTTGCCCCAAGTATGTACTATGTCTAACACCACATAGCAGTATGTAAAAATATAATGACAATGTGCAACTGGGTTTACATATGTTCCGGCATACCCCACCGGCCCTGTCAGTTGGGTTTGTCAAACCGATAGTACTATCCACACGTCACCGGCACGAAGTTAATCACTTGTGTTTGTGGGGACTTGTCAAGTGTTAGTACTTAGATAATCCACATCATCACACGTTTTCAAGTATAACAGTTTATGTAAACATGCTTTTCACCCCAAAAGTTCGTAAAACAGTTTAGAAAGTGGGGGTCGTGAAACTCACCTTATTGTAGTTTGCACAGAAATTACGTGTCAGATAGTCAGATGACTCGTTTATAGCCTGATTCCTATAAACGGTATCGTATCGTTAATACTAGTACAGTGTTCAAGCTAAGTCGGGCTGTATAGATAATCTGGGTATAGCTGTTAGGCCCAGAACATGACCATAGTCTTAGATTGTGACGTTGTATACTATGAAATGTTTAAAACTGGATTTGGCTCAGTTTCACCGTTTTCCGAGCCTAGCTCAGTTGATCGTTTATACGTTTCGGGATTAGGTAAGATCACACAAACTTAAGTAAATATATTGATTGATAAAATGATTTGATTTATGAAAGAATTTTAAGGTTTCGGTGTCTGGTTTGATCGCAGGGTTCGTTTATACAAAACGCGTACAATCCACCCGAATTGTCCGGAATTCTCGTAAAAAGTTCGTTTTTATCAATATCATTCAAAAATATGATATTTGACCACTTTTGACATTTTGACATACCAGTCAGTCCGTTAAACACAAAACTGCTGGTTTCGTTAAAACAATTATAATTTAAATCTTTAATAAATCATAACTAAATATGTAATTACATATAAATTATGTAAATTTTTGTAAAAATACATTAAGACATGGAGAATTTTATAAAAATATTTCCAGAAATTTTATGATTATTTATTTATTTATAAAAATTCATTTAATAGGTTATAATCATGTAATAAATGGCCCGTTTATATCAAATGACCTCCGAAAAATCCCATAATTTTTACCAAGGACCTCAATGTGACTACATAGCCCCTGCAAAATTCCCAGAACCTAACTATTTTGACAAAATGCCTTTTTGTGCGTTTTTCGGCTGTTAAAACTCGGTTTAACCATGGCTGCACAAACCCTACTTAGACAATTCCAATGATTCCCAAACTTTACCAGTGATCTTACTATCCCATAACAAACTCCAAAACCAAGTTTCATAATTTTTCAATATGTTTTGCTATTTTTCCCAAATAAACGCCCATAAACGGGAATAAATTCACCAAATATTCTCCGTTTATCGAAAAATTACCAAATTTGAACAGGGACTCATTTATATGATCCCTAATGTCCCTACAAATTTTCACAAGCTAACAACAAGCACGTCACAACCTAATACTAAACAGCCCCTAAACGAGTATTACGGGTTTACCTTGTCGGTTTTTGGTGAATTTTGCTAGCTTAAACGTCTTTCCGGGTCTCGGGTTGCAAACTCAGTATATCTACATATCATATAACATCAAACCAAGCATAAATCATCCATGTAACAGCCTTGATAATTAGGGTTTCGGTTTTGGGTTCAAACCGAACTTTCTAACCGTAAAAACGTTGTATTCATGTTCTAATCCGTGTTTTTGACCAAAAAAGTATATGTTCCAGGTTTGTATACATGTTTAACATCAAAACCTAATTTTACTTGATTTTTAGGGTTTTTGGATGGTTAAACATGTTTAACACTAATCAAAACATGTTTATATGATAATCATATGGATCAAATCTTGCTAAAACTTATTAAAATTGAACTTTACCTTAAGGTTTTTGGAAGAAACTTGAAAGAACAGGTTGGGGAAAGTCTGGACTTGAAAGGTTTATATGTTATAATGAATAAGGATACTTAGAGTTGAAGTTATAAAAAGATGTGTATTCTTTTCTTTGCTGGCCGCTAGCGATCGGGATTCCAAGAGGGCTCTTAATGGGCTGTTTTGGCCCATTAAACTCTACACACAAGCCCAAACATGAAAAGCCCATTTTAAGTTTAGTTCGGGTTCGGTTTTTCGCAAGAAAATTAATTCGGGTATGAGAAATAACGCAAAAACGAGTGTTTTTCAGCTTATTTTTGTAAAATAAGAAAAACGTACTGACTCGTTGTAAAATTCCAAAATATTTTCACGGATGGCTTAGAACATGTCATATAAGTGTTTTATAAATCTTTTTCGGCTTAACGGATGCTACAATGCTTGTTTTGACATTAACGATTGCGTTTAAGCTTATAGCGTATCGATAAACGAAACCTTTTTCGTTTAGAGAGTTTTAAACGTACCGAGGCCTAAGTATCAATATGTTAGCCTCTATAACATATATATAACTCGTATATGACCCCTCAGTATGTATACGGGTCATAATTATTATCGGTCGGTTACTCGTTTAAGCACTACGAATTAACCGATTTGTCGTTTACTTGTTACGTAAAGAATATAGTGTACCTCGTTTTGTCATGAATGTCACATTCTCCCCCCGTTAAGAAATTTCGTCCCCGAAATTTAATGTGTCATCGGTTTTGTAGGGAACAGGTGTGGGTATTTCTTTCGGAATTCGTCCTTTCGTTCCCAAGTATATTCGGGTCCTTGTTTTGAATTCCACCGAACTTTTACTAATGAAATTTTGTTGTGTCGTAACTGTTTGGTTTTCCCGTCTACAATTTCTACCGGTTCCTCTACGAAGTTGAGCTTTTCGTTGATCTGAACATCTTCCAGTGGTACTATTGTCGTTTCATCAGTCAAACACTTCTTCAGATTCGATACATGAAACACGTCATGAATAGTGCTCAGTTCTAAGGGTAGTTTTAATCGGTAAGCTACGGGACCAATTTTTGCAACAATCTCAAAAGGTCCGATGTATCTCGGGGCTAGTTTACCAGTCTTTCCAAATCTTATAACACCTTTCCATGGCGATACTTTTAAAAATACCTTATCACCTATTTCAAAAGATAACGGTTTTCTGCGAATATCGGCATAACTCTTTTGTCGGTCACGGGCAGCTTTCAATTTTTGTTTAACCTGGTGGATCTTATCGGTGGTTTCCTGAATTAAATCGGATCTTGAAATTTGAGTATCACCCACTTCTGTCCAACATAGTGGTGATCTACATTTTCGCCCGTATAGAGCTTCATAAGGTGCTGCTTGTATACTACTGTGATAACTGTTATTGTAAGAGAATTCAATGAGCGGGAGGTGTTGATCCCAATTCCCTTTAAAGTCCAGTACACAAGCACGAAGTAAATCTTCTAAGGTTTGGATGGTTCGTTCAGATTGACCATCGGTTTGGGGATGGTAAGCCGTACTTAGGTCGATTCGGGTTCCTAAGGCTTCTTGTACTGCTTGCCAGAAATGTGAAGTAAAATGACTGTCTCTATCTGAAATAATCGAAAGAGGTACTCCGTGTCGAGATACTATTTCATCGATGTAAATTTGAGCGAGTTTTTCGGTGGTGTAGTTGTTACGGATGGGAATAAAGTGTGCGGATTTGGTTAATCGGTCCACAATTACCCAAATTGCGTTGTGTCCTCTTGAGGTTTTAGGAAGGTGTGTCACAAAGTCCATGGTAATTTGTTCCCATTTCCATTGTGGGATTTCGGGTTGTTGTAACATTCCCGAAGGTTTTTGATATTCCGCCTTTACCCTTGCACATGTTGCACATTTACTTACATACACGGCTATATCCTTTTTCATACCAGGCCGCCAGTAAAATTCTTTGACATCCTTATACATCTTATCAGCACCTGGATGAATAGAATATTTGGATTTGTGTGCTTTATCAAGTATCAGCTTTCGGAGTTTATGAAGTGTTGGAATCCAGACCCGGTTTTTGTAATAGTATACTTCATCGGTTTTCTTCTCAAAATTCCTTTCATTTCCATGTAGTTCTTCTTTTTCTAGCTGATCTGTCTTCAAGGCCTCATCTTGTGCAATGCGAACTTGTTCGGTTAGGCTACTTTGAACAATCATTCCGAGTGCTCGTACCCGTAATGGTCTGATTCTGTCTTTTCGGCTTAAAGCATCAGCTACTACGTTGGCCTTACCCGGGTGGTATTTAATCTCACAATCATAATCATTTAACAGTTCTACCCATCTTCTTTGTCTCATGTTTAGCTCTTTCTGATCAAATATGTGTTGTAAGCTTTTGTGATCAGTATAGATGGTACATTTAGTGCCATACAAGTAATGTCTCCAAATCTTCAATGCAAAGATAACTGCTCCCAATTCCAAATCATGGGTCGTATAATTCTTTTCATGTACTTTTAATTGTCGGGAAGCATATGCTATTACTTTCTTTCTTTGCATCAGTACGCATCCTAAACCTTTACGAGATGCGTCACAATATACCACCAATTCATCAGTTCCATCTGGAAGGCTTAATATTGGAGCTTCACATAACTTCTGTTTTAACGTTTGGAAGGCCATTTCTTGTTCTTCTCCCCATTCATATACTCGATCTTTTTGAGTTAGGAGAGTTAAAGGTTGTGCAATACTTGAAAAGTTTTCAATGAATCTTCTATAGTACCCGGCTAGTCCTAAGAATTGACGAATTTCTCTTGGTGACTTAGGCACTTGCCAATTCTTAATGGCCTCAATTTTACTTGGGTCTACTTGGATCCCTTGATGGTTCACAATGTGTCCCAAAAACTGTACTTCTTGCAGCCAAAACTCACATTTGGACAACTTTGCGTATAACTTCTCTTGCCTCAATAATTTTAAAATTTCCCGCAAATGTTGTTCGTGTTCCTCCTTACTTCTCGAATATATCAGAATGTCATCGATAAACACTATCACGAACTTGTCAAGGTAAGGTTTGCAAACTCGGTTCATGAGGTCCATAAACACTGCAGGTGCATTCGTCAACCCAAACGGCATAACCAAAAATTCATAGTGACCATACCGAGTTCGGAAGGCTGTTTTTGGTACGTCTTCTTCCTGAATTCTCACTTGATGATAACCAGATCTAAGATCAATTTTTGAAAAATACTTCGCACCTTGGAGCTGATCGAACAAGTCATCAATTCGAGGTAAGGGGTATCTATTCTTTATAGTCACTTTATTCAATTCCCGATAATCAATACACATTCGAAAACTCCCATCCTTCTTCTTTACAAACAACACTGGTGCTCCCCACGGTGAGTAACTAGGGCGAATAAAACCCCTGTCCAGTAACTCTTGTAACTGGTTGGACAGTTCTTGCATTTCAGAAGGCGCAAGTCTATAAGGTGCCTTAGCAATGGGTGCTGCTCCCGGTATCAAGTCAATACGGAATTCTACTTGTCGGGTCGGTGGTAAACCAGGCAACTCGTCGGGGAATACATCTGAATACTCGTGTACCACTGGGATGTCTTCTATTCGTTTTTCCTCAGGTTCCTTAACTGTTACACTCGCCAAGTATAATGTACAACCTTGGCGTAAATATCTCAATGTCTTAAGTTGAGATATGAGAGGCAGTACTGTTCCCGATTTCTCACCTTGAACAATTATAGCCTCTTCATTCGAAAGAGGTATTCTAACGGTCTTATCCTTACAGACAATCTCAGCTTTATACTTAGATAGCCAGTCCATACCGACTATAACATCGAAACTTCCCAATTCCACTGGGAGTAAATCAATAAGGAATGGGTGATCGTTTAGGATAAGGGAACAGTCTCGGACTATTCGGTTAACAAGTATAGACTTACCGTTAGCGAGTTCTATAGTATATGGTTTTGTTAGTTCACTAACCGGCATATTTTCTAAAGGTAAGAAATTAACAGATACGAAACTTCTATCGGCACCCGTGTCAAACAAAACTGAAGCATACTGACCCGAAACTAAGAATGTACCTGTCACCACATTCGGATCTTGACGCGCTTCACCCGGTCCTAATACAAATGCGCGTCCCTTAGCTGTGTTGGAGGTTGATGCTTGTGCTTGGTTCTGCCTTTTCACCGTACTCGGGTTCAAATTAGGGCAGTATCTCCGAAAATGTTCCGTACTGCCACATTCATAGCAAGCACGGAGGTTCGTGGTAGGTGGGGTTTGTTGGTTGAGTTGTGGGCGGTTTGATTGAGATCGAGGGAGTTGAGTTGATTGCGGTGGACGGTTAATAATGTTGGTAGGGGTTCTGCAGTTGGGGGCATAGTGTCCCGTCCTTCCACACTTTTGACAGATTATCGGTTTACAATCACCCACATGATGAAAGTTACATCTTCTGCATTTCGGTAACGTCCCTTTATAGGTTTCTTGTTTTACGTTAGAACTGGTCATGGCATAACTTCGGGTATTCGGACGAGCCCGTTTATTTTGAAGGTTTCCTTGCATTCTTGTCCCATAATCAGTTCGTTTTAAACTTGTTGTTTCACCTGGCATCCTTATCACTCCACTTCTCATCAGGTCAAAAGTAACGACACCCGTTTGAGATACAGCACTTTCTAATGTCGGGTGGGCAACTGAATTTACTATACTTCTCACAGCAGGGGTCAGTCCCCAGATATAACGTTCAATTCGCTTTGCTTCTGGTGTAACTAACCATGGGACTAAGCGGGACAGTTCGTTAAAATGATTCGTGTATCCCACATGGTCTGCTCCTTTCATTTCCAGATTCCATAACTCGTGTTCCAACCTCTGAATCTCACTTTTAGGACAAAAATGCTCTAACATGAGGGTTTTTAATTCAGTCCATGACATACGATTAATAGCATCTTGTCCCCTTATTTGGACTACTGTGTTCCACCACATCAGCGCTTGGTCTAGAAACATACTGGTAGCAAATTTGACTACACGGTTCGGTGGACACTCACTGATATTAATTACTGACTCGGTCTTTTCTATCCATTTGACTAGCCCGCTAGGTCCTTCAATACCCTTAAACTCAATCGGTTTACATGATGTAAATTGTTTGTATGAGTACTCCTGACGCGGGGGTTCTCGGTTATTATTATTAGTTGTGTTAACAACCGGTACAGGGTTCGGGTTCGGGATATTATCAGGGTGCACAACAGGTTCTGGGTTCCCAGTGACATTCATAGTTGGGAGAGTGTTATTATTATTTATGACAGTATCAGTATTCACCGGGGTAGTAACACCCGGGGCTACATTAGTGTTCGGCGGAGGTGGATTAACAGTGGCCGTGGTGGTGCTCGTAGGTTGATTAACAATATTGTTAGCACGTATGCCTGCAGTGACTTGGGCTACAATGGTTGGTATCACTGCTTGTAGTTGACGAGCAATCATTGCGGCCACTTCCGCCTCAGACAAAGTGTTTGTTTTCTTCGGGGCCATTCTATAAAATAATCAATTATATAATAATCAACATCGTTTCACCATGACCAGCACAACTTTACGATATCACACTTTCACAACACATAACTATGCCAAAGAAAACACGTTTGTATTAATTATAATCATTACTGTACATATGCATCCAAAATTAGCGCATAGGCTTAACCTGGTATAGGCCAGCGCTTGTATATGCGTATCAAAATTTGTCACTAAGTGACATGTAGACTTAACCCGATAAGGGCCAGTGCTTGAAATAGTACAAAACTACAAACAACTCCCAAGCTAGCCCAACACGCTGTAACAAAATGCTGCTTGGGATATCAAAAGACTATATACATAAGACCAAACTACGATGTCCTATCCATTCTTTGCAACATGGAACCACAACCAAATCACAGCAGCCACTAGGGCCGCATTAACTGCTAAACACGCCCCCAGTAGTATCATCGCTCGATCCTGACGCCCATGGCTGTCAGCACTGGATCTTTGTACAATTCTGATTTCCTGTTGCATATACCTCATGTGATCATACATATCGTGTCTATGCTGGTTTAGGCTATTTATCATGTGTGAGTGTCCTAAGAGCTGATCAGTTGCTAAACCAAACCATGCTGAATCAGAATGACGGGGTGGCTCGGGTACCGGGGCGGGTAAACCCCAAGTAGGAACAGGTATCTCTGTTACCCGGACACGCGATGTTTCTCCCCTATGGTACGTAGATCGAGGTGGGGAAAAGGTGTGCTCAGGTGGACGCACTGAAATGCGAGCAGTCCGACGGTTTCTAATAGTGGGTGGAGGTGCTGGTGTATGCTGTACGGGTGGAGTAGGGGATCTGGGTGCTCTAACAGGTGAACGATAAGCACTAGTAGCTCCCTGTTCTACTACATTCCTAGGGGATTCCCTAGGGGGGTAGGTGTCACAACGGTAACCCGATAAGTCGGGTTGGTTTGGGGGTACCTCATAAGGAATTACCACATCTGCACCTTCTTGTATCTCCTCCGGTTCTTCCTCCGGATCCTCCTCTTCCTCCTCAGGCCTTGTTGGTAGAGTGTTAGGTACACGATCAGTGGATCTTGACATATTCCTGCACAATGGTTAGTGATAAGAATAATACCCTTCTATATTAATTATAATAAAATACATGTAGGTATTATACATATAGGCACAAATAATCGTTTATATACACAAATATTCATCTATTATTATATTTTATACACATATGTTGCTGTTTTTACCTATTCGATTGTTTATCGACTTCTTCTCGAATTTCCTCGTACAAACAAGTCCGTTATTACGTTCCGGACCATAATAACCCACTTGTCCATTCGTGTTCATCACAAGAATCATTCGTGTATATTATTTAATATTATTTTATTCCCAGAGTTAATCGAGCCTACGGTTATCTTAGGGCATCCTAAGGGACATCCTAATTCTTTATAACCAATGGCTCTGATACCAACTTCTGTCACACCCCGACTAGGCAGTTGCGGAAGCGTAATACGGGAATGTAACAGATAACACTGGTATCAACCACATTGTTTATAAAGAAAATTCAACCACTAGATTACATCATATTACACTGGTAGGTACTATGTTTACAAACTAGGTGAAAAACACATAACCGGTTTACGAGCTTCTTATACAGTATTATATCAGCGTCTATTCACAGCTATTCAACTTTCTTCCTAACACCAAGCATGTAAGCAAATCATTCCACTTCTGCTTTACCTGAAAAGCATGTAAAACGGGTCAACTACGTCTAGTTGGTGAGTTTCAAGTTTCACGAGTTTCAATGAAATCAGTACACGAGTTCGTAAAGTTTACAGTGTGTATGTATATATGTCTGTGTATGATGTATTATACTAAGCCACAAGTGAAACCGAAACGAGCTAAAACACATGGCCTCCACTGCCCATGCACTCCCGTTGGCATTTAACAGCCAATTTGCCCCAAGTATGTACTATGTCTAACACCACATAGCAGTATGTAAAAATATAATGACAATGTGCAACTGGGTTTACATATGTTCCGGCATACCCCACCGGCCCTGTCAGTTGGGTTTGTCAAACCGATAGTACTATCCACACGTCACCGGCACGAAGTTAATCACTTGTGTTTGTGGGGACTTGTCAAGTGTTAGTACTTAGATAATCCACATCATCACACGTTTTCAAGTATAACAGTTTATGTAAACATGCTTTTCACCCCAAAAGTTCGTAAAACAGTTTAGAAAGTGGGGGTCGTGAAACTCACCTTATTGTAGTTTGCACAGAAATTACGTGTCAGATAGTCAGATGACTCGTTTATAGCCTGATTCCTATAAACGGTATCGTATCGTTAATACTAGTACAGTGTTCAAGCTAAGTCGGGCTGTATAGATAATCTGGGTATAGCTGTTAGGCCCAGAACATGACCATAGTCTTAGATTGTGACGTTGTATACTATGAAATGTTTAAAACTGGATTTGGCTCAGTTTCACCGTTTTCCGAGCCTAGCTCAGTTGATCGTTTATACGTTTCGGGATTAGGTAAGATCACACAAACTTAAGTAAATATATTGATTGATAAAATGATTTGATTTATGAAAGAATTTTAAGGTTTCGGTGTCTGGTTTGATCGCAGGGTTCGTTTCCGTTTTCATACGGGTTTGATTATACAAAACGCGTACAATCCACCCGAATTGTCCGGAATTCTCGTAAAAAGTTCGTTTTTATCAATATCATTCAAAAATATGATATTTGACCACTTTTGACATTTTGACATACCAGTCAGTCCGTTAAACACAAAACTGCTGGTTTCGTTAAAACAATTATAATTTAAATCTTTAATAAATCATAACTAAATATGTAATTACATATAAATTATGTAAATTTTTGTAAAAATACATTAAGACATGGAGAATTTTATAAAAATATTTCCAGAAATTTTATGATTATTTATTTATTTATAAAAATTCATTTAATAGGTTATAATCATGTAATAAATGGCCCGTTTATATCAAATGACCTCCGAAAAATCCCATAATTTTTACCAAGGACCTCAATGTGACTACATAGCCCCTGCAAAATTCCCAGAACCTAACTATTTTGACAAAATGCCTTTTTGTGCGTTTTTCGGCTGTTAAAACTCGGTTTAACCATGGCTGCACAAACCCTACTTAGACAATTCCAATGATTCCCAAACTTTACCAGTGATCTTACTATCCCATAAAAAACTCCAAAACCAAGTTTCATAATTTTTCAATATGTTTTGCTATTTTTCCCAAATAAACGCCCATAAACGGGAATAAATTCACCAAATATTCTCCGTTTATCGAAAAATTACCAAATTTGAACAGGGACTCATTTATATGATCCCTAATGTCCCTACAAATTTTCACAAGCTAACAACAAGCACGTCACAACCTAATACTAAACAGCCCCTAAACGAGTATTACGGGTTTACCTTGTCGGTTTTTGGTGAATTTTGCTAGCTTAAACGTCTTTCCGGGTCTCGGGTTGCAAACTCAGTATATCTACATATCATATAACATCAAACCAAGCATAAATCATCCATGTAACAGCCTTGATAATTAGGGTTTCGGTTTTGGGTTCAAACCGAACTTTCTAACCGTAAAAACGTTGTATTCATGTTCTAATCCGTGTTTTTGACCAAAAAAGTATATGTTCCAGGTTTGTATACATGTTTAACATCAAAACCTAATTTTACTTGATTTTTAGGGTTTTTGGATGGTTAAACATGTTTAACACTAATCAAAACATGTTTATATGATAATCATATGGATCAAATCTTGCTAAAACTTATTAAAATTGAACTTTACCTTAAGGTTTTTGGAAGAAACTTGAAAGAACAGGTTGGGGAAAGTCTGGACTTGAAAGGTTTATATGTTATAATGAATAAGGATACTTAGAGTTGAAGTTATAAAAAGATGTGTATTCTTTTCTTTGCTGGCCGCTAGCGATCGGGATTCCAAGAGGGCTCTTAATGGGCTGTTTTGGCCCATTAAACTCTACACACAAGCCCAAACATGAAAAGCCCATTTTAAGTTTAGTTCGGGTTCGGTTTTTCGCAAGAAAATTAATTCGGGTATGAGAAATAACGCAAAAACGAGTGTTTTTCAGCTTATTTTTGTAAAATAAGAAAAACGTACTGACTCGTTGTAAAATTCCAAAATATTTTCACGGATGGCTTAGAACATGTCATATAAGTGTTTTATAAATCTTTTTCGGCTTAACGGATGCTACAATGCTTGTTTTGACATTAACGATTGCGTTTAAGCTTATAGCGTATCGATAAACGAAACCTTTTTCGTTTAGAGAGTTTTAAACGTACCGAGGCCTAAGTATCAATATGTTAGCCTCTATAACATATATATAACTCGTATATGACCCCTCAGTATGTATACGGGTCATAATTATTATCGGTCGGTTACTCGTTTAAGCACTACGAATTAACCGATTTGTCGTTTACTTGTTACGTAAAGAATATAGTGTACCTCGTTTTGTCATGAATGTCACATAAACCGTGACCGAGTCGAATATATTACTCGGGGATGACCTGGGGTGAGGAGGCTCGTGTTGCGTGATTTTTGTATTATTAAACTGTAACCGAGTCAAATATATTACTTGGGGATGACCCGGGGTGAGGAGGCTCGTGTTGCATGATTTTGTTGGTTTTTGTTAAACTGCGGCCGGGTCAAATATATTACTCGGGGTAGACCCCGGGGTGAGGAGGCCCGTGTTGTGTGTTTGATCAAGAAAGGATACTTATTATTTTATTTATTTATGATTTGACTAAGAAGAGTTATTTATGATTTAATTGACTTATGATTTTCTCCTACATTTTTATGCTTATGGGATTAAATTGTTTAATGAATGTTACTTATCGAAAACTTGAACTTACTCAGCTCAAGCTGACTTTGTGTGTATGTTAGATTGACTTTCAGGTTGAGGATTAGATATTTCCGCTTGGACGTGCTAGAAACTACTCGGACGGTTGAAGGCACATCTAGTCAAAGAATTAATAACGCAAACTGTTTCTTTTAATCTATTACTATAAGCATTTAAATTTTGGTTTTGGGCACTTTTCCTAGTTTTCGGGAATTTTGATGTTTATTATTCCGCTGTTTAATTACTCTGAACTGATTTTAATAAGATGAATATGTTTGGTTTTAAATTTTTGAGAATTTTTGGATATGATTACCAACTGTAGGATTCCCAAGGTTCGGGGTCTTACAGTGTATGTTAGATTGATTTGCAGGTTGAGAAGTAAGGAACTACCGCTTGGACGTGCTCGAGACTACTCGGACGGTTGAAGGCATATCTAGTCGGAGATTAATTACGCAAACTATTTTCTTTTCATTTATTACTTTAAACATTTAAATTTTGGTTTTGGGCACTCTTCCTGGTTTTTGGGGATTTTGATTTTATTATTCCACTGTTTAATTACTCTCAACTGATTTTAATAAGATGAACTTGTTTTGGATCAACGAATTGGTTTGGTTTTAAATTTTTGAGAATTTTGGATACGATGACCAACTGTAGGATTCCCGGGATTCGGGGTCTTACATGTTGGTTCTCGTAATTCTGTAGAATATCAGGATATATAAAGTCAAAAAGTTTAAATATAGGATCAACAGAATCTTTTATAAGTAGATTGTCAGGTATATATATCATTGCAACACCATCATTAGGACCGCCAACATTACCTTCACCTATATCTAAAAGCCATTTTGCAAATAATTTGGTTTCTTCAACATCAGATGATGGCCTACCCATAGTTAACCTAAGCTTTTTTTGTTAATCTCAAGGCATTGCATTCACTCCAAATGTAAGAAGAACATAGAGAGGCATTTACTATGTCTTGTCTAGTGCCTTTTTAAACTACAGGTAGGATTTGTCGAAAATCTCCACCAAATACAACAACTTTTCCGCCAAATAGCAAATTAGAAAATAAGACATCTTTTAAAGACCTGCCAAGAGCCTGGAAGCCATTTTGTGAGCCATTAGAGGTTCGTTCCAGATTATTAATCTGGTCTTTTCTAATAATTGTTCCTCCTCTGTGCCTGGAACCATGTAGCAAGTAGAATCCTCGTTCAGATTTATAGGAATATGAAACCTGGAATGTGTTGTGTGACCTCCGGTTAACAATAAAGAAGCAATTCCACTTGAAGAAACAGTTAGGACGATTTCACCTTTTGATCTTATGGCGGTTGATAAGGTCTTCCATAAGTACGTTTTACCTGTTCCACCATAACCATATACGAAGAACACACACTCTTTATTCTGCTGAATAGCCAACATTATACGATCAAAAATATTTTTCTGCTCATGAGTAATTGAATCAAATAGAGTTTGGAACTCTACTTTTAGCAAGTTTTGATCGTATGACAACTCTTCGTGAATCAAACTATTAGATGCAATAGATATATACTCGTCATCAGGGAAAGGCATTTTTATAGATTTTCTTAAGCTTAAGTTTTGCGCAACAAGATTTTTTCAATCTCAAATAGAGTGAGATGCTAGATTTGATCTTTAGTTAGCGATAACTCTGTGAAAGTTGAAACAAAAAATTGGATAATATTGATGTGAGGTCGAAGACTCACTCAAATATAAACCAAATACTACTAAATAGATAGCGGTAAGTGGGTATCGAACACGAGGAGTTTGTGGAAAATGTGTTAATAAGTAGCTTAACGATTAAACTAATATAAATGTAAATGACACAAAGTAATTTCCAAGCTGGTTTTTGATTTTATTTTATATCTAAAACAAACTAACACGAAAGTTGTAAACGAATAATTAAACAAGCATTCATCTCGGGGTTCGGGTTATTACTCAACACTCTTGTTAACATTCAATGGATAAACCATAATATCTCGGTTTTGTGTACATGCAATTGTCTGTGATTAATAAAGAACTAAGTACTCGGATCCTAGAATGCGAGGTTGTTACTCAACAATCAATCAATACGATTATCCCTAAATCTCGGTTGTCAACGACACCAAGAACGCATGGGTCAAACTAGATATAAGCGATAAAGACAAGCTACAAACAATCACACAAACATCATGACTATACTAACATAACATTTAGATAATCAATCCAAGTCAAGAACAATAAACAAAAGTGTTTTGCGATTAACCTTACATCTTGTAAGTCCCCCCGGGGCGTCGGCGATCGATACGAGATCCGCACGAGGTCTAGGAGTGCGGAATCCTCCTAGACTCGTTTATGTTGTACAGACGAATAACACAAACACGTACACGATCAAATACACAAACAAATACTAGAACGGGATAAACAAATCTGCAGATTCATATATAAAATAATCACGTTACATACCGTAACAAAAACAGAAAACACGACTGACCCGAGGTGAGCTCTACCTCGGGTCGTCTCACACGACTCTAGTCTCTTACTCTCTCTCAATAAACAAGCTGCTCAAACACACACTGATTTCTAGATTTTTCTAAAACTAAACATGACACAACAATATATAGACCAAACATTCTCGGGCCTGGGCTTCAGTAGGCGAAGTTGTGCTAACTTCGCCTAAGGCGAAGTTGTGATAACTTCGCCTAAGGCAGAAGTTGTTACAACTTCGCCTGTGGCGTTCCGCTGGTCAGAATTGCATAGAGACGGTCACAAAATGCACCAACAGTCTCCCCTTTGACCGTTGCTCTCAATTCTAACAAAACACGAAAGATCATCTGTTACAAAACATGCACCAACAGACTCCCTCTTAACTGATGATCTTCTGTTTGCAGTCAACCAGCCGTGTCTGAAACTGTCCTGTAGCTTCACAAATCTACCAATCACCCAGCGTCTTCCATATCAGATCTCCCATTCAGTGTAAGCTTCTCCGACTATAACGATTGAGGTCTTTGTAATGCATGCATCCCCGTGCCAATAGATCATCTCAACCAATCACGTGAGTCCATCTGACTTCACCAACACGTGAAATTGGGCTTCCTCCACAACTTCACCAACTCGTCGGCATATGATAAGGTTTTAATCTTCAACTACTCAACATCAAGTGATCAATTTCATCACAAAACCACCCTGACAGAATCTAACACACGACCATTAAAAAATCTGAAGCATCTTCAATCACCAGGGATAACGATCAGGAACATAAACACTTTAATTTTCGGTTAAATCCAACTTGTTCCAGAATCTTCACTCTAATAAATAAGCATCACGTTTCAGGATCCAATTCTCGAACGCCTTAAAGATAACATAAATAATATGCTCTGACCGCAATCCAGTAATGACGAAAAACCTTCAGTTCAATTTGACTTTCTTCGGTTGGTCACCATGAACAACAACAATTTCATTGCCCACAAACACCCGAATATGTGTCAATATCCAGTTACAAACAATAACCCATTCACAACCTCAACTCCAAATCAGAGTTGACACGTATTTGTTCACACGTAAAACCAAAAGATAACAAGATCACTCGTTGACGGAACAACATCTTCGGTCTCACAATAATCGTGTACACCCGGCCATACAGACGAAAACTCCAATTTTTTTTTTTTTTTTTTTTTAACTTCACCTGGCTGCTAACTTCGCCTGGCCATAACTTCACCTGGCCATAACTTCGCCTGACCATAACTTCGCCTGACCATAACTTCGCCGAGAAGTCAACTTCGCCTAAAGTCAACTTCGCCTGTTCATAACTTCGCCTGACCTTATATCTTCGCTGAAACCCTACAAACAGTGACGGCAACTTCGCCTGATGAACAATAACTTCGCCTGAAGAACTGTTCGGCCAGAAACGCACAGAAACGTGCCAAAAACACCAAAACGCAGATCTCGAACCATAGCGTAAGAGCCAAAGGCTCTGATACCACTTGTAAGTCCCCCCGGGGCGTCGGCGATCGATACGAGATCTGCACGAGGTCTAGGAGTGCGGAATCCTCCTAGACTCGTTTATGGTGTACAGACGAATAACACAAACACGTACACGATCAAATACACAAACAAATACTAGAACGGGATAAACAAATCTGCAGATTCATATATAAAATAATCACGTTACATACCGTAACAAAAACAGAAAACACGACTGACCCGAGGTGAGCTCTACCTCGGGTCATCTCACACGACTCTAGTCTCTTACTCTCTCTCAATAAACAAGCTGCTCAAACACACATTGATTTCTAGATTTTTCTAAAACTAAACATGACACAACAATATATAGACCAAACATTCTCGGGCCTGGGCTTCAGTAGGCGAAGTTGTGCTAACTTCGCCTGTGGAGTTCCGCTGGTCAGAATTGCATAGCGACGGTCACAAAATGCACCAACACATCCCGAGAGGAATACCAAAGAACTAGCCATTCATGGCTCGAGAGATCATTGATGCTTCAAGTATCTTGTTTATATAAATCCCAAACATAAACAAATGAATACAATCACCCAAAATAGTGTTATTGTCTTCAAAAATCGCCTCCAAGCCGTCCCAAGTGAAAAGGTAGGTGAAAAGGCAACCAAAAACGACCTAATAAGAAGACATGTAAGTGGCCCTACGCCCCGGACCGTTGGCCACGGTCCATCCACGGTGCATAAAATGACCCCGGTACGGTGAAAACTGTCTGATTAGAGCTGGGTTGACCGTGGTCCACGGTATTGACCGTGGGCCACGGTGGAGCTTTTGCTCATTTTCTTGTTTTCTCCATATCTTTCTCGTTTCAACTCCGTTTTTTTCGCCGTTTTCGCCCATGTTCTCGTAATTTCATCCTCTACCTCTTCCTATCTGCAAACATATAAGTAATCATAGTCAACTAATTCATGAAATTAAGTTCGTTAAGCCAATGCATTTATATCTTTTAACTTGCTTAACAGCTTCCCTACGAGTCACTCGTCAAATATTAATGACGATATATATAAATATACATATTGTAAAACTTACTTGAAATATATTCATACCTGGTGACTTTAAAAGACGTCGTTGGTTGTAAATAATGCAATCAGAAAGCCATTTCCAAGTATTTATCCATACATGTTCTGGTCTAGAAAGGCTATCGGTTGACAACATTGTAGCGAACAACGTGCGCAGTGCATGACCCAACAATGAATGGCTTGCCTCTTCAATTGCCTCAATGTATTCTTGATTGTCTTCTAATAATCCAAGAGCGTAGCAAGTGTCTCTAAACGAAGGTTGAACATGACCGTTAACAGTGCGAATTTCTTCAAAGGATTTTGGACCTTTAACTCTGTTCAAAAGAATTCGTAAGAAGTACGCTTCTCTAGCAGCAGGAGACACGGCATGAATTCTACCTATGGAAAATCCCGACTTCCTTGGTTCCCAACAGCGTGGTAGAGCATGCCATACAAATTCATTAGGGAATTCAACGTAAGTCAATTTACGCGCTTTAGCTTTGTCCAAGACATTATCAAGATCATCCGCACCATAAACATGGAAGAGGAGACACTTTCAGCTTTGTCCAAGACATTATCAAGATCATCGTCCGCACCATAAACTATTGTCCTGGAAGATGGAAATGCAGTCGGGTAACAGAAGGCATTCTGTAACAGAAGGCATTATGTGGGATGGTAAAGGCTTTGGCCTTTGGGTGAGAGGTCCAGGGTTCGATTCCTGGCAATGGGGGTATAATGTAAATAGTAGGAGGAAAAGCTTTAACATTCAAAAAAAAAATATGTTCAATTTTAATGGATTGTTATTTTAAAAAAACTATTACTCCTAAAAACAACAGTGGTTGACTTTTAAATTTAATTAAGTTTTAAAAGTATTATGACATTAACTCTTTATATTTTTACAAAGCATACTATTTATTAAACCATACAGTTGCTTTTTAAGATTCCAATACATAATCTAATAAGTATAATTATGTGTTAGAATCAAAACTTTAGATATTGGAATCCAGCATATGTAACTTAATATCTACCGAATGTGCGGTTTTTAAATCATCCGAAAAATGGATAAACCAAAAGACAACATAAAGTAACATAATACTCACCAACAATAGTGTCCATTGCAATAACCTTGTCAATAAGAGCATCAAGGCTATGAAACTTGAGTCCATGCATGTCACCACCAAAATCTTCACAAGGTGTAACGGTTGACGTCAGAAAAAGATTGACTTTCTTGTCATTATCCACATACTTGTATGTAGTTTTGTAGTCACCGACAGAAACATTTTTTATAATGTAACACGAATTTTCAGAGATGTATCTCTCAAATTTGTATATAAATTTCTGCAATATGCTCCCATGAACCATGTTTCCCTAGGATATAAAAAGAATTAATATGTTAAAGCAATGTAAGGCCCCGAACCCCGGGAACCCCACAGTTGGTAATCATACGAATTTTCAAAGATGTATCTCTCCAATTTGTATATAAATTTCTGCAATATGCTCCCATGAACCATGTTTCCCTAGGATATTAAAAGAATTAATATGTTAAAGCAATGTAAGGCCCCGAACCCCGGGAACCCCACAGTTGGTAATCATACGAAACACTTATAAAATATTTAAACTAAAAAAAAATCAATCGTTCCATTAAGAAACCAATTTCAGAGTAAAATTCAGCGGAAAACGTAAACAATACAATAAGTTCCAAAACCCGGGAATTTTGCCCAAAACCAACTTAATTATCTTTAATAAAAATTTTTAAAAGGAAATGTTTAATAATAAAGTCTTCAAATCCCGTATGCCCTTCACCGTCCAAGTAGCTTCGTGCACGTCCAAGCGATAAGGCATCCTCTTCCTAACCTGAAACTCACACTAACATGCACACAAAGTCAGCTTAAGCTGAGTGAGTTCAAGTTTTAAATAAGTAACAAAAGTCTTAATAATCATTCCAACGGTTTTAAAACTGTAAACGGAAATACATCAGTTAGGTCATCACATTTAATAAATAATCATCCTTACGTATGAACATCTCTATACGTGCATTCCTATATATATATATATATAACATTCAATAATAACATTCAGGGCCGAGAAAACGTACAACCCCAACACGTAACATTCCATTCAACGCATGCAAACACGAAGTAGGCATACGTAACATTCCGTAGTCGATAACGACTACAACATTCGCCAAATATTGGCCATACAATAATATATATACATACACACATTCTATAACATTCCAAGGCCTACCAATACTAGCAAGCCTATGCAAAATAGTTTAAAACATTTCATCAAGCAAAATCGCTTAGGTGTGCATGCTAGCCCAAAACTTAAAAAGAGTTAAACGGGGCATCAAGAACTCACCTGACATGAGACACAGATTCATCACGAGCTAGAGAATCTCTAAGTAATCCCATGACTCAAACACCTGCCGGTTTACATTCAATCAATACTAATGACATCAAGATGACTCGTTTATCCTAATAGACGTTCTAACATGATTCGAGTTACCTAAACCCTCGACCTCATCAAACTTACTCACAACAACCCCCGAAGTCTCACATTCACCAATTCGACCCTTAGGTACTCCCAGGAATAAAAAATTCCCAAACTACCCCCGGAAGCACTAGTTGATACTAATACGCGCGTTTAAGAGTTGATTAGGCCATTAACATCCAACTCAGCCCCGTGTGGACCCAACATGATAAAATCACAGCCAAAAAGTCCACACGACGCTACACGAGTCAAATGGGTCGGTAACTCACAAGTACAACGCACCAACTACTCAATAAACGCAATTGCGCGTTGTACCGACCCGTTGGAGTAACCGACAACCAATTCAGCCCCATAACTTATAAAAATGAATTTTGAACCGTCCGTACATCAAACCAAGTGTCCCCAAGCTGAATTGGTCGTTAATCACTTCAAACCTCGCGTTAAACGCACCAAACTACAATTCTAGTCAACAGAACACTAACAATCAAGCTACAACTAGTTGACCAATCTAACGAATACCAATGAACACAATACTTAAGTATGATATACGGGACATACCTAGGAAGATTGGGATGCAAAAACTCACTTCAAACAGCCCCGACAAGAACACAATTGAACATCCACCGGTTAAACCTAAAACGAACTTATCGATCAATAACGAGTAGAACGTGTAAATTTTAGCATGCGAAGATACATTTAATTACATAGAATAACCCTTGAAATAAATTATTAAATTTTTACCAGAATTTAATAAATGTCTTAGGTTTACAAAAAAATGTTTATTATATTTTTCTATTGGACACAAAAATTATAAAAATTCCTCCAACACAGCAAGGTACGTCCAGCTATTTCAGTGCGCAACAAAATGGTTTTATTTTTATAAAAATCATTACCAAACCAAATTAAACGATTCCAATTGGGTTTGATTCTTAACTGAAAATATTAAGTTTCAGAAGTGGAACCAACTAATTTGAACTTGTTGAAAAAGAGTTATGATGTCGGGAAGACAGACCAGAATCCATCATCCCGCATCAGCTTTGACACTCGATATTATAAATTCATAAAAACCATCCAAATTTCGTCCAAAAATTACATATTATACCTTTCTGGAAACTAGACTCAAATTAGAACATCATCGAAAGAAGAATCGATCAAAAACAATGGATTATCATCACGTTACAGACCCTACAATAAACGTATATGAATATGTCAGCAAACTGTTATCATCAAAACTCAACCTTAACAACCAATAAGCGCGTTAATATGATCAATTAAGGTGTAAAAGACATGGGGAATCATAAAAGTGACCTTGAATTGAAGTTTTTACGGTTGAAACAAGGCTGGACAGAAGATTTTCGAGCAGGGGGGTCTTGAGTCCGATCGGCTGCGCTGAATAGGGTTAGGGTTAGGATTGTTTTGTTTTATAATTATAATAAAAGAAGTTACATCCAAGCCCCTCCAATTTGAAGTATAAGGCATTATGGAAGAAGAGTTAGATGGTTTAACGTACCGGGATGACGCAGAGGCTTCCGAGAAACGTCGGTTAAATCCCGAGAATAATACATACTTTACAAGCTTTAACTCTTGAAACCGAAATTAACGGGCATTACAAGCAAATACAATAAAAATGATAATATAATGAAACTAACGTTTATAAAAAGAAATAACATATCAAACCTGCTGATCAATCAGTATCATGTCCATAGAAATAGCTTGCTCGGGCTTCTCCCAAACATGATTCTCCCTCAACTGAATTACTCGAACTTGGATGACCGAGTCATCCTTGCATTTCTTAGAAGTTGGAAGTTCGTTGAGCATGATAATTTTTTTCTCACCAGCCGATATGTATTGAAGTAATTCAAGTTTTTTGGTTTATTACACTAAAATGCAAATTTTGACTTTGACCAATCATCTATTAAAAAACAAACAACACTTTTATAAATAAACTATTGAATGTGTGTGTTATATCCTTATATATTAAAGACAAAGATAATGTGTGAATTTCTCTCATTAAATGGACTATTTTGAGAATTTTCCATATATATATATATATATATATATAGATATAGATATATATGGGGATGGGTCATACGAGAAGTGAAGTTATAGCAAGAAGTGCGAGAAATTGATCTAAACCATTGATTATGTATCATCAATGGTACATAATATATATGGCAATTCCGTAATTACCATGGCATTATTATAAAAGTATTTTAATTGAAAAGGGTAGACTTGACATTTATACGTGTGTATAATCTAATTAAATGAATTTAACGTTCTTAAGCCAAAATCATTTATAATATATCATTTCCAAAATGTCAGTTTCCTCTTTTCAAGCTTTTCTTTCTAATGAAATTGGTTTTATATTCCTATATTTTATTGAATTGTTTTTCCAATTATTAATTATATTTATGGCTAATTTTTTTTTTAACTTTTCATATATATCGTGTGAAATATATATTTTATGAATGACCCTACACTAAAATACAATGTCTACACTACAATACTTTCCATTCGTTTTATACAATACTTTCCATTCATTTTATGTATATTCTATGATTATTTCGGTCTACACCTATGCACTCTTATCTTTTACATTCCCTACACAACATTAATAGTGTTTACACTAAACAAAAATATTATTGTAGGTTAAAAACAGATGATAGCTTATTTATGTGTGACTATTATGTTGTGTAGGACATATATAAGTGGTGTAGGTTAATTTGTTATGTGGTGTATGAAACTTATGGGTTATGTATGGTATAATTTTTTTTATTGTGTATGCTATAATCTGTTTATGGCATGTTTATGTATTGTGTAGGAAGCCTTTTATGATTTTTTTTATTGTGTATGGTACGTTTATTTTGTGTAACGAACTTCATAATTGTGTATGGTATGTTTGTGTTGTGTAGCGAACTTTATTATTGTGTATGGCATGTTTATGCATTGTGTAAGAAAGCATTATATGATTTGTTTATTGTGTATGATACATCTATTTTGTGTAGGAAACTTGATTATCGTGTGTGGTATGATTATGTTGTGTAGCGAACTGGTTTATTATGTATAGTATGGTTATATTGTCAATTGTGTATGGGACTTGATTATTGTGTATGAATGTAGACATCTTAGTATGTTGTGTAAATTTCATGTTATGTTGTGTAGGATATCATGTTCATTATGTGTGCATTTGTTACGTATATTGCCGTTGTGTTTTACTTTGTGTAGAATTTCATGTTTATAGTTGTAAAATATCATGTTTGTTATGTAGGATTTGATTTTGATAATATATGTAGTCACTGTGTACTTTTTGTGTGGAATTTCATTTTTTTGATGTGAGTATGTTAAATAATACAAAGTTAAGTTTTGATGTTTATTTTTTTTATTTGGCCTTTCTTTTAAACTAAATGAAAGTCATGTGATGTTAAAAAATTAATAGACAAAAAAGACTTGGTATTGGTAAAAGAAAATATTAAATGCATAATGAATAGCGACAACACTCAAATGATAATGCATAATGAATAGCGACAACACTCAAATGATACTATAAACATTGATAGGTGTTGTGATTATGCCTACATAGAATCAGGTTGTATTTCATTCATAATGAGAAACCAAAAACGTATAAAATTTGCTTAACATGAATAGATTAGCCGACACAAAATAAATGTGTACATTTATTTGTTATTACCATTTAATCAGAATAGCGTATTTGAATTTGGCCTTTTAATTTCATTTTATTTAAATTTATTGATAGGATGAACAAAACTAAGCTTCGAAAATTAGGAAAAAAAGATGTATGCAGATGATGAACTAAAATCAATTAAAGATAAATAAAAAACAAACTAAATTAGCAACTAGAGATATGTAACTCATGTTATAGTTATTAGTTACCAATTAAGAAACACAGAGTAGTTTACTAATATCTTCTCGTATTTAAATAAATTAAAAATTAAAAGAAAATTTGTGATTGGCTAGAATTTATTCTCGCACTAAGTATCTCTTCTCATTTGAACCTAATCATATATATATATATATATATATATATATATATATAAGCTTAAGTTCAAGAGAGAAACCATCTTAATGTGAAAAATGTGATAAGTCATTTCAACCAATCAAAAATTTTCTTTTAGTTAAATCCAAAGGTATAATGGTAAAGTATGGTATAAAACGAATGGAAAGTATTGTAGTGTAAATATTGTATTTCAGTTTAGGGTCATTCATAAAATATATATTTCACACGATATATATGAAAAGTTAAAAACAAAATTAGCCATAAAGTATAATTAATAACTGGAAAAACAATTCAATAAAATATAGGAATATAAAATCAATTTCATTAGAAAGAAAAGCTTGAAAAGAGGAAACTGACATTTTGGAAATGATATATTATAAATGATTTTGGCTTAAGAACGTTGAATTTATTTAATTGGATTATACACACGTATAAATGTCAAGTCTACCCTTTTCAATTAAAAACCTTTTATAATAATGCCATAGTAATTACAGAATTGCCATATTTATTATGTATTATTGATGATACATAATCAATGGTTTAGATCAATTTCTCGCACTTTTTGTTGTAACTTCACTTCTCGCACTTCTATTAATAACACATTTGGTTTTAAGATCTTAAAAAATCATCCTAACCATTGATAATAATGTAATCAATGGTTGTGATTTAGTGTTTACTTCTTATGTATTAATACATGGTTGAGAATAACTAAGAGTATGAGAGTAATTTTACATTTCATTTTCTCTCTCCTCTATTAAAAACTCTGCCACACATTTACATTCACATTTTGTTGGATATTATACGACAATAAGACAAACTTTTGTGTTAGTTAAGAGGAGGGACGGTGAAATATCTATATAAAAGCTCATGATCTGTTGGAGTTGAAGACATCATTACAACCAACATGGTCTTAATATTAGTGGTTTTTTTTTCTACTTATAAAAGGAAACAATGTTTTTATTATTAAAAGTGACTTAGTGGGTTATTTTAATTTCTTATTAGTAGGCTTTCTTATACGATGTAGGAAAAATTGGTGGTTTTTGATTTATTAAATTTTTCTTTACGGAAGTTTCTTAAATTTTTATTATTATCTTAAGAAAAATTGGATTTTAATAATCTCAACTTTCTGTTATTGATCGATAATAATTCCAACTTTATTTATTCTCATCAGTTGTCTCAAATTTTAAAAAATTGGCTCTCAATGGTCCTAAAATTTAACGGCGTTAGGTTTTTTTAACGGGGGTCCATTGAGAGCCTTTTTTTTTTAAATTTGGGATCACTGGTGGGAATAAAAAAAGTTGGGATTATTATCGGCTAATAACAGAAAGTTGGGATTATTAAAATCCAATTATCCTTATCTTAATTATGGTCAAAATCAAATTATTTGAAACAAAGTAAGGAAGATCTTGGTGATCAAGTGTCTTCAAACAACAAGAATCACGTCCAGATTCTCGAGTTGTCCAGATCCGAACCAAACCCGAAACCAAAGGTGAGTTTTAGCCAACAAGGTTAAGTTTTGTGGTTGAGTTCGACATGCAAATCGATATCTAAGTAGATCGGGTTGTAGGATGTAAAAAAAACATAAACTTGGTGAGTCTTAGCCTCACCAGTATGAAATAGGACAAAAAGGTGATGTTCGGACCTCATAAAAGGGTATACAAAGTTGGTACGATCCAAAACCCATAAAAAAGGTAAAACCGGGTCCTATGGAGAATATAAGGAGAAAAATGGCTTTAAAAAGGTAAAAGTGAAGAAAAAGGTAATTTCTCATCGCACAGCCATGCGAAGCGAAAAAGTTTGTTTCGCATCGCATAACCATGCGAAGCGAAAAAGTTCCATGCGAAGCGAAAAAGCATGCGAAGCGAAATTCCCATGCGAAATTTCATGAAACTAATTTTCTGATGCGTTTTTGTTAAAGGAACGTTAATGAAAATAAAATTTTTCCGACTAGCAAATCGATATCTTAGTAGATCAGGTTGTAAGATGTAAGAAAAACATAAACTTGGTGAGTCTTAGCCTCACGAGTATGAAATAGGACAAAAAGGTGACGTTCGGACCTCATAAAACACAGGTATACAAAGATGGTACGACCCAAAACCCATAAAAAAGGTAAAACCGGGTCCTAGGGAGGAAATAAGGAGAAGTATGGCTTTAAAATGGTAAAAACGAAGAAAAAGGTAATTTCGCATCGCACAGCCATGCGAAGCGAAAAAGGTTGTTTCGCATCGCACAGCCATGAGAAGAGTAAAAGGTTATTTCGCATCGCATGACCATGCGAAGCGAAAAAGTTCCATGCGAAGCGAAAAAGCATGCGAAGCGAAATTCCCATGCGAAATTTCATGAAACTAATTTTCTGATGCGTTTTTGTTAAAGGACCTTTAATGAAAATAAAAATTTTCCGATATGCAAATCGATATCTTAGTAGATCGGGTTGTAGGATGTAAGAAAAACATAAACTTGGTGAGTCGTAGCCTCATGAGTATGAAATAGGACAAAAAGGTGATGTTCGAACCTCATAAAACTCGGGTATACAAAGTTGGTACGACTCAAAACCCATAAAAAAGGTAAAACCGGGTCCTAAGGAGGACACAAGGAGAAAAATGGCTTTAAAATGGTAAAAGCGAAGAAAAAGGTAATTTCGGATCGCACAGCCATGCGAAGCGAAAAAGGTTGTTTCGCATCGCACAACCATGCGAAGCGAGCCATGCAAAGCGAAAAAGGTTGTTTAGCATCGCATGACCATGCGAAGCGAAAAAGTTCCATGCGAAGCGAAGAAGTTCCTTGCGAAACGAAAAAACATGCGAAGCGAAATTCCCATGAGAAATTTCATGAAACTAATTTTCTGATGCGTTTTTGTTAAAGGACCGTTAATGAAAATAAAAATTTTCCGACATGCAAATCGAAATCTTAGTAGATCGGGTTGTAGGATGTAAGAAAAACATAAACTTGGTGAGTCTTAGCCTCAAGAGTATGAAATATGACAAAAAGGTGATGTTCGGACCTCATAAAACATGGGTATACAAAGTTGGTACGACCCAAAACCCATAAAAAAGTATAAACCGGGTCCTAAGGAGGAAATAAGGAGAAAAATTGCTTTAAAATGGTAAAAGCGAAGAAAATGGTAATTTCGCATCGCACAGCCATGCGAAGCGAAAAAGTTTGTTTTGCATCGCATGACCATGCGAAGCGAAAAAGTTCCATGCGAAGCAAAAATGTTCCATGCGAAACGAAAAAGGAATGCGACGCGAAATTCCCATGCGAAATTTGAAGAAACTAATTTTCTGATGCGTTTTTGTTAAAGGACCGTTAATAAAAATAAAAATTTTCCGAAATGCAAATCGATATCTTAGTAGATCGGGTTGTAGGATGTAAGAAAAACATAAACTTGGTGAGTCTTAGCCTCACGAGTATGAAATAGGACAAAAAGGTGATGTTCGGACCTCATAAAACACGGGTATACAAAGTTGGTACGACCCAAAACCAATAAAAAAGGTAAAACCGGGTCCTAAGGGGGAAATAAGGAGAAAAATGGCTTTACAATGGTAAAAGCGAAGAAAAAGGTAATTTCGCATCGCACAGCCATGCGAAACGAAAAAGGTTGTTTCACATCGCATGACCATATGAAGCGAAAAATGTCCATGCGAAGCGAAAAAATTCCGTGCGAAACGAAAAAGCATGCGAAGCGAAATTCCCATGCGAAATTTCATGAAACTAATTTTCTGATTTGTTTTTTTAAAGGACCGTTAATGAAAATAAAAATTTTCCGACATGCAAATCGATATATTAGTAGATCGGGTTGTAGGATGTAAGAAAAACATAAACTTGGTGAGTCGTATCCTCACGAGTATGAAATAGGAAAAAAAGTTGATGTTCGGACCTCATAAAACACGGGTATACAAAGTTGGTACGACCCAAAACCCATAAAAAAGGTAAAACCGGGTCCTAAAGAGGAAATAAGGAGAAAAATGGATTTAAAATGGTAAAGGCGACGAAAAAGGTATTTTCGCATCGCACACATGCGAAGCGAAAAAGGTTGTTTCGCATCGCACAAACATGCGAAGCGAGCCATGGGAAGCGAAAAAGGTTGTTTAGCATCGCTGACCATGCAAAGCGAAAATGGTTGTTTAGCATCGCTGACCATGCAAAGCGAAAAAGTTCGATGCGAAGCGAAGAAGTTCCATGCGAAACGAAAAGGCATGCGAAGCGAAATTCCCATGCGAAATTTCATGAAACTAATTTTTCTGATGCGTTTTTGTTAAAGAACCGTTAATGAAAAAAAAAAAATTTCCAACATGCAAATCGATATTTTAGTAGATCGGGTTGTAGGATGTAAGAAAAACATAATCTTGGTGAGTCTTAGCCTCACGAGTATGAAATATGACAAAAGTGATGTTCGGGCCTCATAAAACACGGGTATACAAAGTTGGTACGACCCAAAACCCATAAAAAAGTATAAACCGGGTCCTAAGGAGGAAATAAGGAGAAAAATGGCTTTAAAATGGTAAAAGCGAAGAAAATGATAATTTCGCATCGCACAGCCATGCGAAGCGAAAAAGGTTATTTCGCATCGCACAGCCATGCGAAGCTAAAAAGATTGTTTCGCATCGCAAGACCATGCGAAGCGAAAAAGTTCCATGCGAAGCAAAAAAGTTCCATGCGAAACGAAAAAGCATGCGAGACGAAATTCCCATGCGAAATTTTAAGAAACTAATTTTCTGATGCGTTTATGTAAAAGGACCGTTAATGAAAACAAAAATTTTCTGAAATGCAAATCGATATCTTAGTAGATCGGGTTGTAGGATGTAAGAAAAACATAAACTTGGTGAGTCATAGCCTCACGAGTATGAAATAGGACAAAAATGTGATGTTCGGACCTCATAAAACAAGGGTATACAAAGTTGGTACGACCCAAAACCTATAAAAAAGGTAAAACCGGGTCCTAAGGAGGAAATAAGGAGAAAAATGGATTTGAAATGGTAAAGGCGAAGAAAAAGGTAATTTCGCATCACACACATGCGAAGCGAAAAAGGTTGTTTCGCATCGCACAGCCATGCGAAGCGAAAAAGGTTGTTTCGCATAGCATGTCCATGTAAAGCGAAAAAGTTCCATGTGAAGCGAAAAAGTTCCACGGGAAATGAAAAAGCATGCGAAGCGAAATTCCCATGCGAAATTTCATGAAACTAATTTTCTGATGCGTTATGTTAAAGGACCGTTAATGAAAATAAAAATTTTACGACATGCAAATCAATATCTTAGTAGATCGGGTTGTAGGATGTAGGAAAAACATAAACTTGTAGAGTCTTAGCCGCACGAGTATGAAATAGGACAAAAAGGTGATTTTCGGACCTCATAAAACACGGGTATACAAAGTTGGTACGACTCAAAACCCATAAAAAAGGTAAAACCGGGTCCAAAGGAGGAAATAAGGAGAAAAATGGCTTTAAAATGGTAAAAGCGAAGAAAAAGGTAATTTCGCATCGCACAGCCATGCGAAGCGAAAAAGGTTGTTTCGCATCGCACAAACAAGCGAAGCAAGCTATGCGAAGTGAAATAGGTTGTTTAGTATCGCATGACCATGCGAAGCGAAAAAGTTCCATGCGAAGCGAAGAAGTTCCATGCGAAACGAAAAGGCATGCGAAGCAAAATTTCCATGCGAAATTTCATTAAACTGATTTTCTGATGCGTTTTTGTTAAAAAACCGTTAATGAAAATAAAAATTTTCCGACATGCAAATCGATATCTTAGTAGATCGGGTTGTAGGATGTAAGAAAAACATAAACCTGGTGAGTCTTAGCCTCACGAGTATGAAATAGGACAAAAAGATTATGTTCGGACCTCATAAAACACATGTATACAAAGTTGGTACGACCCAAAACCCATAAAAAAGTATGAATCGGATCCTAAGGAGGAAATAAGGAGAAAAATGACTTTAAAATGGTAAAAGCGAAGAAAAAGGTAATTTCGCATCGCACAGCCATGTGAAGCGAAAAAGGTTGTTTCGCATCGCACAGCCATGCGAAGAGAAAAATGTTGTTTCGCATCGCATGACCATGCGAAGCGAAAAAGTTCCATGCGAAGCAAAAAAGTTCCATGCGAAACGAAAAAGCATGCGAAGCGAAATTCCCATGCGAAAATTTAAAAAACTAATTTTCTGATGGGTTTTTGTTAAAAGACCGTTAATAAAAATAAAAATTTTCCGGAATGCAAATCGATATCTTAGTAGATCGGGTTGTAGGATGTAAGAAAAACATAAACTTGGTGAGTCTTTGCCTCACGAGTATGAAATAGGACAAAAAGGTGATGTTCGGACCCCATAAAACACGGGTATACAAAATTGGTACGACCCAAAACCCATAAAAAAGGTAAAACCGGATCGTAAGTAGGAAATAAGGATAAAAATGGATTTAAAATGGTAAAGGCGAAGAAAAAGGTAATTTCGCATCGCACACATTCGAAGCGAAAAAGGTTGTTTCGCATCGCTTGACCATGCGAAGCGAAAAAGTTCCAAGCGAAGCGAAAAAGCATGCGAAGCGAAATTCCCATGCGAAATTTCATTAAACTAATTTTCTGATGCGTTTGTGTTAAATGATCGTTAATGAAAATAAAAATTTTCCAACATGAAAATCGATATCTTAGTGGACCAGGTTGTAGGATGTAAGAAAAACATAAACTTGTTGAGTCTTAGCCTCACAAGTATGAAATAGGACAAAAAGGTGATGTTCGCACCTCATAAAACACAGGTATACAAAGTTGGTACGACCCAAAACTCATAAAAAAGGTAAAACTGGGTCCTAAGGAGGAAATAATTATAAAAATGGCTTTAAAATGGTAAAAGACGAAAAAAGGTAATTTCGCATCCCACAGCCATGCGAAGCGAAAAAGGTTGTTTCGCATCGCCAGCCATGCGAAGCGAGCCATGCAAAGCGAAAAAGGTTGTTTCGCATCGCATGACCATGCGAAGCGAAAAAGTTCCATGTGAAGCGAAAAAGTTCCATGCGAAGCGAAATTCCCATGCGAAATTTCATGAAACTAATTTTCTGATGCGTTTTTGTTAAAGGACCGTTAATGATAATAAAAATTTTCCGACATTAAATCGATATATTAGTAGATCGGGTTGTAGGATGTAAGAAAAACATACACTTGGTGAGTCTTAGCCTCACGAGTATTAAATAGGACAAAAAGGTGATGTTCGGACCTCATAAAACACGGGTATACAAAGTTGGTACGACTCGAAACCCATAAAAAAGTTAAAAGTGGGTCCTAAAGAGGAAATAAGGAGAAAAATGAATTTAAAATGGTAAAGGCGAAGAAAAAGTTAATTTCGCATCGCACAGCCATGCGAAGCGAAAAAGGTTGTTACGCATCACATGACCGAGCGAAGCGAAAAAGTTCCATGCGAAGTGATAAAAATCCCAGTTGAAACGAAAAAGCATGCGAAGCCAAATTCTCTTGCGAAATTTTATGAACCTAATTTTCTGACGCGTTTTTGTTAAAGGAGTGTTAATGAAAATAAAAATTTTCCGACATGCAAATCGATATCTTAGTAGATCGGGTTGTAAAATGTAAGAAAAACATAAACTTGGTGAGTCTTAGACTCACTAGTATGAAATAGGACAAAAAGGTGATGTTCGAACCTTATAAAACACGGGTATACAAAGTTGGTACGACCCAAAACCCATAAAAAAGGTAAAACCGGGTCCTAAGAGGAAATAAGGAGAAAAATGGCTTTAAAATGGTAAAAGCGAAGAAAAAGGTAATTTCGAATCGCACAGCCATGCGAAGCGAAATAGGTTGTTTCCCATCGCACAACCATGCGAAGAGAAAAAGGTTGTTTCGAATCGCATGACCATGCGAAACGAAAAAGCATGCGAAGCGAAATTCCCATGCGAAATTTCATGAAACAAATTTTCGGATGCGTTTTTGTTAAAGGATCGTTAATGAAAATAAAAATTTTCCGATATGCAAATCGATATCTTATTCGATCGGGTTGTTGGATGTAAGAAAAACATAAACTTGGTGAGTCTTAGCCTCACGAGTATGAAACAGGACAAAAAGGTTATGTTCGGACCTCATAAAACACGGGTATACAAAGTTGGTACGACCCAAAACCCATAAAAAAAGTAAAACCGGGTCCTAAGGAAGAAATAATGAGAATAATGGCTTTAAAATGGTAAAAGCAAAGAAAAAGGTACTTTCGCATCGCACAGCCATGCGAAGCGAAAAAGGTTGTTTCGCATCGCACATCCATGCGAAGCGAGCCATACGAAACGAAAAACGTTGTTTCGCATCGCCTGACCATGCGAACCGAAAAAGTTCCAAGCGAAGCGAAAAAGTTCCATGCGAAACGAAAAAGAATGCGAAGCGAAATTCCCATGCGAAATTTCATGAAACTAATTTTCTGATGCGTTTTTGTTAAAGTACCGTTAATGAAAATAAAAATTTTCCGACATGCAAATCGATATCTTAGTAGATCGGGTTGTAGGATGTAAGAAAAACATGAACTTGGTGAGTCTTACCCTCACGAGTATGAAATTGGACCAAAAGGTGATGTTCGGACCTCATAAGACAAGGGTATACAAAGTTGGTACGACCCAAAAACCTATAAAAAAGGTAAAACCGGGTCCTAAGTAGGAAATAAGGAGAATAATGGATTTAAAATGGTAAAGGCGAAGAAAATGATAATTTCGCATCTCATAGCCATGCGAAGCGAAAAAGGTTGTTACGCAACGCAAAGCCATGCGAAGCGAAAAAGGTTGTTTTGCATCGCATGACCATGCGAAGCGAAAAACTTCCATGCGAAGCGAAAAAGTTCCATGCGAAATGAAAAAGTGCGAAGCGAAATTTTCATGCGAAATTTCATGAAACTAATTTTTAATGCGTTTTTATTAAAGGACTATTAATGAAAATAAAAATTTTCCGACATGCAAATCGATATCTTAGTAGATCGGGTTGTAGGATATAAGAAAAACATAAACTTAGTGAGTCTTAGCCTCACGAGTATGAAATAGGACAAAAAGGTTATGTTTGGACCTCATAAAACACGGGTATACAAAGTTAGTACGACTCAAAACCCATAAAAAAGGTAAAACCAAGTTCTAAGGAGGAAATAAGGAGAATAATGGCTTTAAAATGTTAAAAGCGAAGAAAAAGATAATTTCGCATCGCACAGCCATGCGAAGCGAAAAAGGTTGTTTCGCATCACACGGCCATGCGAAGCGAAAAAGGTTGTTTCGCATAGCATGACCATGCGAAGCGAAAACGTTCCATGCGAAGCGAATATATACCATGCGAAATGAAAAGGCATGCGAAGCGAAATTCCCATGCGAAATTTCATGAAACTAATTTTCTGATGCGTTTTTGTTAAAGAACTGTTAATGAAAATAAAAATTTTCCAGCATGCAAGTCGATATCTTCGTAGATCGGGTTGTAGGATGTAAGAAAAACATAAACTTGGTGAGTCTTAGCCTCACGAGTACGAAATAGGACAAAAAGGTGATGTTCGGACCTCATAAAACACGGGTATACAAAGTTGGTTCGACCCAAAACCCATAAAAAAAGGTAAAACCGGGTCCTAAGAAGGAAATAAGGAGAAAAATGGATTTAAAATGGTAAAGGCGAAGAAAAAGGTAATTTCGCATCGCACACATGCGAAGCGAAAAATGTTGTTTCGCATCGCACAGCCATGCGAAGCGAAAAAGGTTGTTTCGCATCGCATGACCATGCGAAGCGAAAAAGTTCCATGCGAAGCGAAAAAGTTTCATGCGAAACGAAAAAGCGTGCGAAGCGAAATTCCCTTGCGGAATTTCATGAAACTAATTTTCTGATGTGTTTTTGTTAAAGAACTGTTAATGAAAATAAAAAATTTCCGACATGCAAATCGATATCTTAGTAGATCGGGTTGTATTATGTAAGAAAAACATAAACTTGGTGAGTCCTAGCCTCACGAGTATGAAATAGGACAAAAAGGTGATGTTCGGACCTCATAAAACACGGGTATACAAAGTTGGTACGACCCAAAACTCATAAAAAATGTAAAACCGGGTCCTAAGGAGGAAATAAGAAGAAAAATGGCTTTAAAATGGTAAAAGCGAAGAAAAAGGTAATTTCGCATCGCACAGCCATGCGAAGCGAAAAAGGATGTTTCCCATCGCACAGCCATGCGAAGAGAAAAAGGTTGTTTCGCATCGCATAACCCTGCGAAGCGAAAAAGGTTGTTTCGCATCGCACTACCATGCGAAGCGAAAAAGTTCCAGGCGAAGCGAAAAATTCCATGCGAAACGAAATTCCAATGCGAAATTTCATGAAACTAATTTTCTGATGCGTTTTTGTTAAAGGACCGTCAATGAAAATAAAAATTTTCCGACATGTAAATTGATATCTTAGTAGATCGGGTTGTAAGATGTAAGAAAAACATAAACTTGGTGAGTCTTAGCCTCACGAGTATGAAATAGGACAAAAAGGTGATGTTCGGATCTCATAAAACACGGGTATACAAAGTTGGTACGCCCCTAAACTCATAAAAAAGGTAAAACCGGGTCCTAAGGAGGAAATAAGGAGAAAAATGGCTCTAAAATGGTAAAAGCGAAGAAATAGGTAATTTCGCATCGCACAGTCATGCGAAGCGAAAAATGTTGTTTCCCATCGCACAGCCATGCGAAGAGAAAAAGGTTGTTTCGCATCGCATGACCCTGCGAAGTGAAAAAGGTTGTTTCGCATCGCACTGCCATGCGAAGCGAAAAAGTTCCATGCAAAGCGAAAAATTCCATGCGAAACGAAATTCCAATTCGAAATTTCATGAAACTAATTTTCTGATGCGTTTTTGTTAAAGGACCTTCAATGAAAATAAAAATTTTCCGACATGTAAATCGATATCTTAGTAGATCGTGTTGTTGGTACATGATGTCAGTAGTTCAGTGTCTAGTGTCTGTTATCGAGTTAGTTGGATTTGTATTTGGATGTAAGCGAAGTTCTCACAAGTTCGCTGATATAGGCGAACTTGTGGAACAAGCGAAGAGGGACAACTTCGCCTAAACATGCTAGGCGAAGTTGTCGTGTTATATAAACTTCTAGGTTACGGCTAGATCGTGAGACGAGTTAAAGTTTTAGTTTTTACGAGTTATTCAGTTTGTGTAATCGGTGATCAGTGAATCACGTGTTTCCAGTTGCAATACAACGTGTCTTTGTTTATTGTAACGTGTGTTTGATCGTGTTAACGTGTATCGTCTTCTACGCTCGTAACGTCTTACGTAGGGATTCCGCACATACGTAGAACGAGATATTCCGTGTAGATCCGGTTGGGAACCTACAAGTGGTATCAGAGCCTTAGGCTCTTATGCTATGGTTCGAGATCTGCTTTTTGGTGTTTCTGGCACGTTTCTGATGCGTTTTTGGCCGAACAGCTGCCGCAGGCGAAGTTATGGGGTTTAGGCGAAGTTGTCGCTTAAATTTTAGGGTTTAGGCGAAGTTATCAGTCAGGCGAAGTTATGGACAGGCGAAGTTATGGACAGGCGAAGTTAAGGAGGGGCGAAGTTGACTTTTAGGCGAAGTTAAAAAAAAAAAAAAATTGTTTGGAGTTTTCGTCTGTATGGCAAGGTGTACACGATTATTGTGAGACCGAAGACGTTGTTCCGTCAACGAGTGAAACTTGTTATCTCTTGGTCTTACGTGTGAACAAATACGTGTCAACTCTGGATATGGAGTTGAGGTTGTGAATGGGATATTGATTGAAACTGGATATTGACACATATTTGGGTGTTTGTGGGCAATGAAATAGTTGTTGTTCGAGGTTGACCAACTGAAGAAAGTCAAATTGAACTGAAGGTTGTTGTCATTACTGGATTGCGGTCAGAGCATATTATTTATGTTATTTTCAAGGCGTTCGAGAATTTGATCCTGAAACGTGATGCTTATTTATTAAAGTGAAAATTCTGGAACAAGTTGGATTTAATCGGGAATTAAAGTGTTTATGTTCTTGATCGTTATCCATGGTGATTGAAGATGCTTCGGATTAATTAATGGTCATGTGTGTTAGATTCTGTCAAGGTGGTTTTGTGATGAAATTGATCAATTGATGTTGAGTAGTTGAAGATTAAACCTTATCGTATGTCGACGTGTTTGTGAAGTTGTGGAGGGAGCCCAACTTCACGTGTTGTGAAGTCAGATGGACTCACGTGATTGGTTGAGATGATCAATTAGGCACGGGGATGCATGCATTTCAAAGACCTCAATCTATATAGTCGGAGAAGCTTACACTGAAGGGGAGATCTGATATGGAAGACGCTGGGTGATTGGTAGATTTGTGAAGCTACAAGGCAGTTTCAGACACGGCTGGTTGAAGAGCAAACAGAAGATCATCAGTTAAGAGGGAGTCTGTTGGTGCATGTTTTGTAACAGATGATCTTTTGTGTTTGTTAGAATTGAGAGCAACGGTCAAAGGGGAGTCTGTTGGTGCATTTTGTGACCGTCGCTATGCAATTCTGATCAGCGGAAACGAAGTACGAAGTTAGAACAACTTCACCATAGGCGAAGTTAGAACAACTTCGCCATAGGCGAAGTTGTAACAACTTCTGCCATAGGCGAAGTTAGAACAACTTCGCCATAGGCGAAGTTATAACAACTTCGCCTATTGGCCCAAGCCCAAGCCCGCGAAGTTGTTTTGTCTATATATATGTGTGTCTTGTTTAGGTTTGAGTATCCAGAAAATTAGAGTATTGTGTGTTCAGTTCAAGTAGCTAGAGAGAAACAGAGAGGCAGAGTCGTGTGGGACGGCCCGAGGTAGAGCTCACCTCGGGTCGGCCGTGTCTTTGTTTTCGTGTTTGGTATGTAACGAGTTATGATTATTATATGAAAGGATCTGCAGATTCGTTTATCCCGTTCTTGTGTTTGTTCGTGTGTTTATGTATGTGTAACCGTGTTCTTCGTCTTCTACACCATTAAACGAGTCTAGGAGGATTCCGCACTCCTAGACCTCGTGCGGATCTCGTATCGATCGGCGACGCCCGATTGTAGGTTCCCAGCCGGATCTACACGTAATATCTCGTTCTACGTAGGTGCGGAATCCCTACGTAAGACGTTACGAGCGTAGAAGACGATACACGTTAACACGATCAAACACATGTTATAATAAACAAAGACACGTTGTATTGCAACTGGAAACACGTGATTCACTGATCACCGATTACACAAACTGAATAACTCGTAAAAACTAAAACTTTAACTCGTCTCACGATCTAGCCGTAACCTAGCAGTTTATATAACACGACAACTTCGCCTAGCATGTTTAGGCGAAGTTGTCCCTAACTTCGCTTGTTCCACAAGTTCGCCTATATCAGCGAACTTGTGAGAACTTCGCTTACATCCAAATACAAATCCAACTAACTCGATTACAGACACTAGACACTGAACTACTGACATCATGTACCAACAGACTCCCCATTGGCAGTAGCTTCATATCTCTATCTTCAAGCACGTGTCTTGTAATCTTCAACAATCTTGTATCTTTCATCCTCAAGCATGAACTCCTTCTCGTACACAAACCGAAACAACTCTTTGATATTTCTTCGCTTCTTCTTTCCAAGCAGGAATATAAAATATTTTCTTCTCGTTCAGCACCTGCAGATCAGCTTGAGACAAATTCACCAAGTGCATTGGATCATACACTCTCAGCAGCTCTTGTTCATCTTCATTCTCCATTACTGCTTCAGCTGTTTCACAATCAACATACCACCACTTCAGATCCTTGAGCACATCCTTGGGCATTTGTTTCATCGGCACTTCTTTTAAACACCTGATCGGCTTATACTTCATGATCATCCAAGGCTTGCCATCTGCTCTCATCCCTCTATCTTTATCTTCAATAAGTTTTCCTTTCCGTGGTTTCAACAGCTCGAACTTTTTCTCCTTTATACTTTCCTTCCAAACAATCTTTCCAATGACCCTAGCCATGTTATCATCACTCCTGTTTATCAACCCCAACCTGGCTAAGTCCTTCACTTCACACTCAGGCAACGTATTCAACGATCTCAACAGTCTCTTGAAGTACTGAACCCCATCATACCTTTTAATCACAAAGAGCCTCAACTGCTCATCATATAACCAACATATAATCCCCTTTTTCGATTCAGCATAACCCCTGATGTTGTAACTTTTCTTGAACATAGTAGGGACCGCCGGTTTCTTAGTCTTTACGAACCACTGAGCGTAGCCTTCTTTCCATCTTGGCTGCTCCTCCCATTCCGTCTCATCGCTTCCCATATCTTGACCCATATCTGCCTTATCAACTTCCGGAATCTCGTGCTCAACGTTCTCCTCCACAATCTCTCCTTCTTCAATCTCACTATCAATGACAATCTCAGCCCCTATCTTCTCTATCTCCTCCATCGGTAACACATCCTCATCACCTATAACATCATCTAACACCTCCTCAGCATCCACAACCACCACATCATCACCCCCTGAACCGCCAGCTGCACTCGTTGACTCCCCCTGAGATGTGGAAGTCCCAAGAGCTTGTTCAGTTCTTGGCAACTCTCCACCTGCACCTTTCGATGCATTGGGATCATCGTCTCGATCATTACGCTTCTTCGTCCTCAGCTCATCACCCTTACAGCCCGTCTCCCCCTGAGATGCCAAGAACTGTTTCAAAGCATCAATTATTTTTCCATGTTCGATCAGCAGGGACGACTGTATCTGATTCTCTGCAACGAGGCGCTGAATAGCATGGGTCTGGATAAGATTTACCCTTGATTGTTCTACCACGAACCTTTCAAGCCCTGCTATTCATTCCGAGTCGGATAAGGTTGCATCGAAATCAAACCTCAGATGTGAGATATCTTGAGTGTACTGAGGAGGGATTTCCAATGTAACCGGGACCTCAGAAGTAGGAGTAAACGTAACCGCAGGTGGTATCGTAACTGACAACCCTGCGGTAGCTACAACTGTCGACTCAATAAATCTTGCGACGACCTCCAGTGGAGTAAGAGTTGGAGATGGCAAGGACACAATCTCCGGAGTCGAGAGTTGGAATGTAGTGGGTGGTAGGCCGAATGAGGATGAGGTAGCTACCACGGGAACGTCCGTGGCGCTTAGCCTTGTAACTGGTAATGATGTCGGAACCATGGTCATACCGGACAGTACGGGTGGAGTGAAACGTACCACCCTTGAGCTCTCACCAGCTCCCGAACCTGCACCTGTCCGTTCCTTTCTCGATCTACGAACCAACTGATGTAAATCTTCTTCAAAATCTGAATCACTGTCATCATCGTCTCTCTTTCTCTTCCCTTGAACCCTTTCTTGTGTTACTAAAATCTGTCTCGCTTCAGCCACATCATCATCTGACGAATCATAATCAGCCACCGTCGGAGCTGCCCTAGCCACATTCACACTAGAAACCCGGGCTACCGAGACCTGTACATTTTCTTCAGGATCAACACGCTCCATATCAAAAAATCCTTGACCTCCAAACGCTTCATCAAGGTCTACATTTTCCTCCGGTGACACAACAGGAGCAGCAGGTATAGCTTGTTGTACCTCAGGTGGTTGAGGTGCTCCATCCTGTTGTGGTTGAGGATCCCGAAACTCGTCCCCACGAGCTGGAACATACTCTGGGTTGATCAAGTACCCGAATAATGGAGTATGTCGAGGACGGAGCTCAGGTTTGCTTCTTGCACTCGATGATCTGCACTGAGCGAAGATCCTCTTGCTGACACTTTCCACATATCTAATTGGGCGGCGCTGAGGTAACGTGGGAGCGACGTGATTCAAGATCATTTGTAGGAATCTTGGATACATAAGAAATCTCTCACGCGCCACCGCTCTTCTATGACGATCTATCTCGTAAAATACCATCTGACTAAAGCTGTAACGCTTATTGTAAGTCAGTGCAGTCATCGCCGACTGCATGGTCGCACCCATTCCATCTGTACAAGCCTTTCTCCCTGACATGCAGACTATCATCACATGCATGAGAAAGCGCCACTGGTCTAGCAAGAACCCCTTGCGTCTCTGAGTATCCCCCAAAGGACCAGAATATCCCATCCTCAGAAACGCACCATCTCTGAATGGAGCCACAAAGTCTGTAGGATCGTCTCTCGTTTCATCCCCAAACTGTAAAGCCGCCCTAATCTGTTCAGACGAGAACTGTACAATCTGATTGTTAACCGTTGCACGCATAACCGGGGGCTCGACTCGACAGTCATATTCCACTGTCTGCCAGAAATCTTCTATGTTTGGCAATGAGAGAGGCAGTGTTGTAGTAATAGCGTGGAAGATATGCGAGCGTAGTAGAAATGTGATGATCTCGCGGAAATCATCAACACCGCTCGCATCCGGGTCCAATGTGATGTACATGTTATGCCCCGGGAAAAACTGTTGGTTGTTGTCTCCACCTTCATCACCACCTGCACCACCTGCTCCAGCTACAGCTGCCATTTCTGCAACAAAACAGACTAAGTTAGAGAAACGTCAAGGGAAATCACAAGTTTGCCTGTTACCATGAGCGAAGTTATGATTTATTCTGTATAGGCGAAGTTAGAGGTGGGGCGAAGTTGGGAACAACTTCGCCTCAACTTGAACTTCGCGTAATAAATGTTAAATAAAAAGGGCAAGGCGAAGTTAATGATAACTTCGCCTGACCACAACTTCGCCTCATATACTGTTACATAATTAATTATCAGGCGAAGTTAAACCTCAGACGAAGTTAAGAATAACTTCGCCTAAACCGTAAGTTCGCCTGAATATGAATCGGCAACAGTTAGACATTCAATACGAAGTGATTTCGGTCAATTTGGAGATTGCGGATCTCGTAAAACATGTTTTTAAGACGATCTAGACGATCAAGTTGATTACGACCACGTAATAACAGGTTTGAAAATCGGGTGTTGAGGTTTCGACTAAACGGGGTCGCGAATCGGGTCGAAACGACCGTTGTTTAACGTCAATGACAGTGATTATACGATACTATCGACACTACACACCTATAACTCGGATTAGAAACTGAGAATGAAAACACAGATTGATCGAGATATCTTCGCTTAGGGTTACTGGGATATAAGTTCGCTGGTTGTTTTGAAAAATAATAATTCGTTTGACCAAAAAAAAATATCTTTATATAGGGTCAAGATTATACAGGCGAAGTTATGGATAACTTCGCCTATTGCAGGCGAAGTTATGGATAAGTTCGCCGATATTAAACTTTACAAAACAAACCCCTATAATTTGAACAATTTGCAATTAAGTTTTAAAACATCCTTTAAAGCGTTAAATGATACGATCAAGACCAAGTAACCAGGTATTAAATCATACAACTACATAAGTAGAAAAATTTTAAAAATAAAGTACACGGGATCAAATTTCAGTCTCGACAGGGACTACCATGTTTTAGAAAAGATCCGAACAAGAATCATACTAATTAAGTGACTGTCACACAGATCCATGTTCAGCTGTATTATGACATAAAGAAACAGGTTGTAAGCAGGTAAATAACTTAGAATGGTTTTCATTGCTTCTGTGATACGGGTTAGCTTCAATTAAGCTCAAAACTTAAATGGGCAACATCTCAGAGATTGTGATGTCTCCTATCTATTCTCAAAGCGTATTTGGCTTTCCCCAAGTCACCCCGAGTTGACCTCGACCCGTAGTGTCTGATTAAATAGTAAGTACTCTTCGATCTTTAGAATCTTCTTCCCGTTCTCTTTCTCACATCTTGATTGAGAAGTATTAACCTTATAAGCTCTAGAATGTCTCAGTAACACATTTTTTTTAAGTATTTACACAGTTTCAGAGTCGTAAACAACTGCAAGTCCCGAATCTGGATCACTGCAGTTTCTTGACACGCTATCTTCACGGGAATCAGAACACTCACGGGCTCGTGTATGACTGGGTAATCGCTTTTCTGCCTATCATTTGGAAAGATATATATGAAGACATGCACAACTCTTAAGGAGTTTCCACGTAAAATCGAGTAGATTTAGTTAGTATCACTTCTACTTTTACGCACCATAAAAAGCTACCATGACATACAATGACTGTTCTAAAGCCTTTTAGGCCTAATAACTTCACTAGTTAAGCACACAGAATCAGTATATCTATCACTTTCCAAGGTTGGATCAATTTTCAGTTAACCATAGTAAAGGAACTTCTTACGAAGTAGTAGACTTGAAAAATAATTTCATCTCCCAAATAAATTTTAACTTCTATCGCCCCGATCAAGTCGAAGTCTTCAGGTAAACGGCTATCCTGAAGATCCAATGGATCAACTGGACCGACCACATACGAGTATGTGTCCTTCTAACTAAGTATGAACGACTAATTTTCAGCGAAAGAATAAAAACACATCATAAACCGCCCCGGTCACTTTCAGTCATCTGGTTAATGGCTATCCTCATATTCTACAAGTAGAAATGAAGACCAAACATATCCGAAGATATGTCCTTCAAATTGAGGCAACCGACATAATTCTAAGCGATAGTGAGGTTTTTTTTTTTTTTTTTTTTTTTTTTTTTTTTTTTTAACAAAGACAAAAAAAAAAAACACGATTACTCGGGATTGATCATCCCATTCAGCTCAACAAGGTTTTGAAAACGAGTTTTGTCAAACGCTTTAGTAAACAAATCAACGAAATTATCTAACGTATCAACCTTTTCGAGCACAATCAATTTCTTCTCAGCACAATCCCGTATAAAATGATGACGGATGTCAATGTGTTTAGTTTTGCTATGCTTTACGGGATTGTTAGTTACTGAGATAGCAGCAGTGTTATCTATGCAAATAGGAGTATGAGTGAAATTCAGACCATAATCGCGCAATTGCTGTTGTATCCAAAGAACCTGGGAGCAGCAGTTCGATGCTGCCATGTATTCTGCTTCACAGGTAGAAATGGCGACTGAGGTATGCTTCTTGCACTACCATGACACTAATCTTCCTCCAAGAAACTGACATCCACCTGTTGTTGACTTCCGATTCTGATTGCATCCTCCATAATCAGAATCTGTGTAGGCGACTAACTCCAAGTCTCCTCCTTTCGTGTACCACAACCCTAGCTTAGGCTTGCCTTTGAGATATCGCAATATCCTCTTCACACCCTTCAAGTGAGATTCCTTTGGGTTTGCCTGAAAGCGAGCACAAAGACAAACTGCAAACATAATATCAGGTCTTGAAGCAGTTAAGTACATTAAAGAACCTATGATTGCCCGATATTGGGTGGGGTCCACGTCTGCATCACTGTCTGAATCAGCACCCAATTTATGGTTGACGCAAACTGGAGTATCAAATGGAGTGCTGTCCTCCATCTTGAAGCGTTTGAGAACGTCATGGACATACTTAGTCTGATGAATGAACATCCCATCTTTCTTCTGATCAACCTGCAGTCCTAAAAAGAAAGTTAGTTCACCCATAGCACTCATTTCAAACCTCTGTTTCATGATGGCTTCAAACTCCTGACACATGGTGACTTTTGATGCAGCGAAGATGATGTCGTCCACGTAGACTTGAACCAGAAGAAAGTCTCTTCCATTTCTCTTAACGAACAGTGTACTATCTATCCTTCCCCTTTCAAATTCATTCTCAAGCAAGTAATCGGATAAAGTTGAGTACCAGGCACGAGGGGCCTGATGTAGCCCATATAGCGCTTTACTTAGCTTGTACACGTGATCAGGAAAGTCTGGGTCAGTAAAACCCGGAGGTTGCTCAACGTACACTACCTCATCAACTTTACCGTTAAGAAACGCACTCTTCATGTCTAACTGGAACACCTTCATCTCCTTGTGTGCAGCAAATGCCAAAAACAATCGAATCGCTTCTAATCTCGCCACAGGAGCAAACACTTCATTGTAGTCGATCCCCTCTTGCTGATTAAAACCTTTTACAACCAGCCTCGCCTTGTTCCTGATAATTATCCCTTTTTCATCTCTCTTGCATTTGAAAACCCATTTTGTGCCAATCGCATGCACATTTTTCGGTTTTGCAACCAAATTCCAAACCTCCATCTTCTTGAACTGGGCTAACTCTTCTTGCATGGCTTCAACCCACGAGCTGTCCTTGAGAGCCATTTGATAGTTCTTTGGTTCAATCTGGCTTATGAAGCAGGTGTACAAGCATTCGTTAATGATGCCTGTATCTTTAATGCTTGTGTAAACACAGGTGTGCTCATTCAAGCTTTGTCTTGTTTGTACACCGTCGGACAGATCACCTATCACGTTCTCCAAAGGGTGATTTTTGTGAACTCTCGTAGTCGGAACCGAACTGACTTGCAGATTGTCTTCCAGGTTCGAAGGTAGCTCATCAATGGGTGATTGTTGTTGAGAGTGAAACGGATTGAAGAATTCCTCTTCAGTAGAGGCAGCAGGGGTATCGATAGCATTTGACGAGGAAGGTTGACATTCATCGTACTGCGGTCGTTGCACAAGAGTTTCTTCCTCATCATAAAGCATCTTCGTAGCTATTCTCTCATCAACTTCTGCACAATCCAGGTAAGGCAAATTAAAAGATTTAAAAAGCCTATCATAGTCGAAAGCCCCAGCGGGTCCCGTGCTTGGTATTGGTGATTTGTAACTTGTGATATCAGTGTTACACACCACCTCAACCCTGCTGGTCGATAGATTAAAGACTCGTCTGTTGGGAGTCCCAACAACATATCCGACTAGAATACCTTAGTCGGCTATTTCACCAAATTTTGAGTTCGTCTTTAATATCGAACACGGGGACCCGAATGGTTCGAGACCACTCAAGTTAGGCTTTCTCCCATGCATAAGTTCATAACATGTTTTATTCAATCTTTTAACAGTTAACACTCTATTAAGGATATAACAGGCTATTGCAATAGCTTCAGCCCAGAACACCACAGGAAGTTTCGAATCAGCCAGCATGGTTCTGGCTCCTTCAATTAATGTTCTGTTCATCCTCTCAGCCACCCCATTTTGTTACGGAGTATACGGAGCGCTGTACTGGTGGTCTATCCCTTTCTGTAAGCAGAATATCTCCATCTGATAGTTTTTGAACTCTGTCCCATTGTCAGTCCTGATAAATTTAACCTTCTTCCCCATAATATTCTCAACCTTGGTAATCAAATTTATTACCAACTGCACCGTTTCATCCTTTGTCTTCAGGAAATATACCCAAGAATATCGAGAGAAATCATCAGTGATCACCAAACAGTATGATGTTCCACCTAGGCTTTTTACATTCATGGGACCGAAGAGTTCCATGTGAAGTAGGTCTAGGGTACTGATTATTGAATTAACCTTCTTGGTGTGATGAGATTTCTTGTGTTGCTTTCCCCTTTTGCACAATAAGCATTGGTCTTCAAAGTTGAAATTTTTCAAGGGAACACCCAGCACCAGCCCATTCTTGACAATGTAGTTCATTTTCCGAAGATGAATATGCCCCATTCTTCGATGCCATAACTCGGACTCCGATTCAGTTGCTTTTGACAGAAGACACGATTCTTCTGTTGCCATCTCAGTCGACCTCATGTCCATAACATACGTATTCTTTTCCCTTGGAGCCTTCATTACTATCCGATCCTCTGGTATCTTGAAACCAGGATACAGTACGATCGCTTCATTCTTGGTAAAGTGCACAGTGTAATCTTGTCACAGATCTGCGATACACTCAGCAGATTATGCTTCAGTTCTTCAACGAAATTCACTTTCTCTAACGTCATTTTACCATTAGTCACCGTCCCAATTCCAGTAATCCTTCCACCACTCTCTCCAGCAAAACTCACTCTTCCTCCCTGAACAGGTTTCCATTCGTGTAACAAATTCTTGTTACCCGTCATGTGCCGGGAACAGCCGCTATCCACAACCCATAGATTGTTTGCAGCCCTGTTTAACTGTTCCTGCACGATTAAAGCAGAGGATTAAAATCTGGGGACCCAAGACCTATTGGTCTTGGGTCGATACATCCCGTACTTTGGCTGTCCAAAGTTAGTATTAGTATGATATCTGTAAGTCCAAAAAGGATACCTTCTTGTAGATTGACTATGAGGCCATCCAAACCTTCGTGAATTAAATGAATTATTACTAATGGTTTGGTTGTTAACAGGGAAAAACTGAGATCAATTTCTTTGAAAACCTGGATTAGTCCAATATCTGAACTTTGATGAATTTTCATTTTTACAATTATAGTAATTACTATTAGTTCTATTCTCAGTTTTTGAAGGCCTCATACCTCTGAATCTCTGCTTCAGAGGGCAATCAGCAATCAGGTGTCCTAATTGATTGCATCTGAAACAACTCCTGTGTTCAACTTTCGTATCAATAGTTGTTTTAGATGTTGAGGCTGCATTACTGCCCGTTTGTCTAACATATGGTGAGACATACGGGTTTAGTGGAGAATTTTTTTCAGTTGGTTTATGTTCCTCTCCACGTTTTGGTAACACTGCCTCTTCTTTTGTCTCACTCGACTCGGATGACTTGTCCGAATTTGATGAGACAGGACTAGGAACAGAAATCTTAACATTAGAAATAGGCTTACTCGTTTCGCCTTTACTAACTTCTGGATCTTTAATCGTAACCTTAACCGGAACTGTCTGGCCAACTTCAACATCAACGGATTTCTGATTACTAGGATCATAAGTGTAGTTATGATTATAAGGTGGTGGAACTTCATTATATCCAATTCCTCCCCTTTTAACTGGGGAACGTTGATCACTTACAAGGTGATCAAGTATAGCAGAGGAATTTCTAAATTGCTCAAGCTTTCTGTTAAGTTCCACCACTTTCACCTGGTGATCAGCTATCTGTTTATCCCTTTCAGCTATTAGTTTGGTTTTCTCTTCTAACACTTCATAGCTAAGATCAATTACTTGTATTTTTTCAGCTAGACTGGCTTTAAGACTTCTGATATCTTTCTCACTAGCTTTTATTTTTACCTTGTAACTATTCTCTCTAGCTTTAGTGTAATGATGATCTTCTTTTAATGTTTTAAATTGAGCATCTAAACTAACAAACTGATCAGTTATTGTTTTCAATTGATCAGACAGATTTTCACATTTCGTACAAGGGAGTCTAGTACTTACCTCGGAGAGCTGATCTGTCACTTCTGCCATGTAGGCTTGATTTTCTCCAGTCACTTTCTCACTTCCTGCAGTTTCGATGTTTGCCAAATTGGCCTGTTCGAACACTTCCTCAACATGCAGATTCCAATTGTATTCCCCGTTCTGTCTGGATATCATCGCCCTATTCTCACTACTTCCACCACTCTGTTGTGTAGACCTGTTCTGACTACGTTCAACTCTGTCATTTGTACATTCTTTAGCAAAGTGGCCATTCTGTTGACAATTGTAACACCGAACCTTTGACTTATCAAAACCTAGTCTTTCACCAACAAACTTTCTACCAGTCTTCTTCATAAACCTTTTAACCCTTCTTACAATCATCGCCATCTGCCACTGCAGATCCATCTCTTCCAGATCATCAGCATCGATCTGATCATAGTCTTCGTCTAAAGTTGCAGGATCAACAATCTTGCCTTTAATGTAATTTTCATACGAAGCAATGAAAGATGCATAGAGAGCAAACTGCTGTTCAGCAGATTTAACACTCATGGGCATCTGAGAGTAGTTGTTGTTCGGAACACTTGAGGAAAAACTACCCTTGGTTGCTTGAGGTTTAGAAGCATTTGTTCCACCAGCTACAAAACACACATCACCATTCATGTTGAGAGATACATGACCTTCATGTGTTGAGTTAGCGCCCGAGTCTCCCTTTGAGTAGTAAGCAGATGATTCAGACTTCGAACTTGAACTTGAGTTAACCTTTGCACCATACATTCCCGGATCCTGAACCTGATCAGTTGGTGTCTCTTTTCGAACCATGTTAAGTTCAAAAGTTCGTAGTTTGTTGACTGCTGTTTCCAAGTCATAGCCGGCAAACTCTTTTATCTTCTCTCATCAAGACAGTGTACATCTCCCATTTCGGTGGGAGAGCATCAAAAAGTTTTTCCACGATCTCCTCTTCTTTGTAAGCGATGGAATAATTGCTGAGTTCGGTCATCAGGTGATAATATCTTGTGATGATATCATCAAGTGATTCATTATTCAAATACTTGAATACTGAGAATTGGGTTTTGAGTAGTTTAATCTTGGATGCACGAATCCCCATATTACCTTCAAATCGGTTTTCAATTGCTTCCCAAAGCTCTCTGGCGGTTTTATACTTCCTGAAGGTGTGAAGAATCTCTTGTGGAAGAGCCATTGTTATCGCTGCATGAGCTTTGCTTTCAGCCTCATACATTTTCTTTTCTTCCTCTTCCATCTTGTTGTATTTCTTAATCTGTTCACGACCCTCATACAGAGCAGTTGGTGGAATGTATCCATCTTGAATGCACACCCACATCTTAGCATCTTGGTATTTAGCATACTGCTCAAACCGATCTTTCCAAGCCACAAAATCGGTACCCTTAAGCATTTTAGGTGCCTTAGTAACTGAACCTGGTTCCACTTCCATCTTCACCAGTTCCGTAATATTTATTGAAGTCATCTTTTACGAAACGAAAACACAAAGAAACCCGAAAAATAAAAATTTTATCCTTAACAGTACTGTAGGCGAAGTTGTGGATAACATCGCTTAAGTCTTAACTTCGCTTGAATTCTTAATTTCGCTCTCCTTTTTAAATTCGCCTGATTTGGCGAAGTTGTGGATAACTTCGCTTGAGATAAGCGAACTTGCGAGGTAGGCGAAGTTGTGGATAACTTCGCTTAACCTTATATCTTCGCCTAAACCCTACAAACAGTAGCGGCAACTTCGCCTGATGAACACGATGATTTTGCAGGTTTGATTTTGACGTTTTGCGAGGTATGCGAAGGTGTAATGGGTTGTTTTTGATGGTGGGAGGTGAGTAGGACACAAAAACTCGGTAAACTCGTCCCGCGAATAGTCGAACGGAACGATTTCTACGCCCGCGTGATAATCCCGAACCACACAATCACGAGCAAAAGCTCTGATACCAATTGTATGTCCCCCCGGGGCGTCGCCGATCGATACGAGATCCGCACGAGGTCTAGGAGTGCGGAATCCTCCTAGACTCGTTTAATGGTGTAGAAGACGAAGAACACGGTTACACATACATAAACACACGAACAAACACAAGAACGGGATAAACGAATCTGCAGATCCTTTCATATAATAATCATAACTCGTTACATACCAAACACGAAAACAAAGACACGGCCGACCCGAGGTGAGCTCTACCTCGGGCCGTCCCACACGACTCTGCCTCTCTGTTTCTCTTTAGCTACTTGAACTGAACACACAATACTCTAATTTTCTGGATACTCAAACCTAAACAAGACACACATATATATAGACAAAACAACTTCGCGGGCTTGGGCTTGGGCCAGTAGGCGAAGTTGTTATAACTTCGCCTATGGCGAAGTTGTTCAAACTTCGCCTATGGCAGAAGTTGTTACAACTTCGCCTATGGCGAAGTTGTTCTAACTTCGCCTATGGTGAAGTTGTTCTAACTTCGTACTTCGTTTCCGCTGATCAGAATTGCATAGCGACGGTCACAAAATGCACCAACACGTGTTGTAGGATGTAAGAAAAACATAAACTTGGTGAGTATTAGCCTCACGAGTATGAAATAAGACAAAAAGGTGATGTTCGGACCTCATAAAACATGGGTTTACAAAGTTGGTACGACCCAAAACTCATAGAAAAGGTAAAACCGAGTCCTAAGGAGGAAATAAGGAGAAAAATGGCTTTAAAATGGTAAAAGCGAAGAAAAAGGTAATTTCGCATCGCACAGCCATGCGAATCGAAAAAGGTTGTTACCCATCGCACAGCCATGCGAAGAGAAAATGGTTGTTTCGCATCGCACTGCCATGCGAAGCGAAAAAGTTCCATGCGAAGCGAAATTCCCTTGCGGAATTTCATGAAACTAATTTTCTGATGCGTTTTTGTTAAAGGACTGTTAATGAAAATAAAAAATTTCCGACATGCAAATCAATATCTTAGTAGATCGGGTTGTATGATGTAAGAAAAACATAAACTTGGTTAGTCTTAGCCTCACAAGTATGAAATAGGACAAAAATGTGATGTTCGGACCTCATAAAACACGGGTATACAAAGTTGGTACGACCCAAAACCCATAAAAAAAAACCAAGTCCTAAGGAGAAAATAAGGAGAAAAATGGCTTTAAAATGGTAAAAGTGAAGAAAAAGATAATTTCGCATCGCACAGCCATGCGAAGCGAAAAAGGTTGTTTCGCATCGCACAGCCATGCGAAGCGAAAAAGGTCCATGTGAAGCGAAAAAGTTACATGTGAAGCGAAAAAGTTCCATTTAAAGCGAAAAAGTTCCACGCGTAACGAAAAAGAATGCGAAGCGAAATTCCCATGCGAAATTTTATGAAACAAATTTTCTGATGCGTTTTTGTTAAAGATCCGTTAATGAAAATAAAATTTTCCGGCATGCAATCGATATCTTAGTAGATCGGGTTGTAGGATGTAAGAAAAACATAAACTTGGTGAGTCTTAGCCTGACGAGTATGAAATAGGACAAAAAGGTGATGTTCGGACCTCATAAAACACGGGTATACAAAGTTGGTACGACACAAAACCCATAAAAAAGTATAAACCGGGTCCTAAGGAGGAAATAAGGAGAAAAATGTATTTAAAATGGTAAAGGCGAAGAAAAAGGTAATTTCGCATCGCACACATGCGAAGCGAAAAAGGTTGTTTCGCATCGCACAACCATGCGAAGAGAGCCATGCGTAGCGAAAAAGGTTGTTTCGCATCACATGACCATGCGAAGCGAAAAAGTTCCATGTGAAGCGAAAAAGTTCCATTTGAAGCGAAAAAGTTCCATGCGTAACGAAAAAGCATGCGAAGCGAAATTCCCATGCGAAATTTCATGAAACTAATTTTCTGATGCGTTTTTGTTAAAGAACCGTTAATGAAAATAAAAATTTTCCGGCATGCAAATCGATATCTTAGTAGATCGGGTTGTAGGATGTAAGAAAAACATAAACTTGGTGAGTCTTAGCCTAACGAGTATGAAATAGGACAAAAAGGTGATGTTCGGACCTCATAAAACACGGGTATACAAAGTAGGTACGACCCAAAACCCATAAAAGAGGTAAAACCGGGTTCTAAGGAGGAAATAAGGAGAAAAATGGATTTAAAATGGTAAAGGCGAAGAAAAAGGTAATTTCGCATCGCACACGTACGAAGCGAAAAATGTTGTTTCGCATCGCACAGCCATGCGAAGCGAAAAAGGTTGTTTCGCATCGCATGACCATGCGAAGCGAAAAAGTTCCATGCGAAGCGAAAAAGTTCCATGCGAAACGAAAAAGCACGCGAAGCGAAATTCCCATGCGGAATTTCATGAAACTAATTTTCTGATGCGTTTTTGTTAAAGGACTGTTAATGAAAATAAAAAATTTCTGACATGCAAATCGATATCTTAGTAGATCGGGTTGTATGATGTAAGAAAAACATATACTTGGTGAGTCTTAGCCTCACGAGTATGAAATAGGACAAAAAGGTGATGTTCGGACCTCATAAAAAACGGGTATACAAAGTTGGTACGACCCAAAACCCATAAAAAAAAACCAAGTCCTAAGGAGAAAATAAGGAGAAAAATGGCTTTAAAATGGTAAAAGTGAAGAAAAAGATAATTTCGTATCGCACAGCCATGCGAAGCGAAAAAGGTTGTTTCGCATCGCACAGCCATGCGAAGCGAAAAAGGTCCATGTGAAGCGAAAAAGTTACATGTGAAGCGAAAAAGTTCCATTTAAAGCGAAAAAGTTCCACGCGTAACGAAAAAGAATGCGAAGCGAAATTCCCATGCGAAATTTTATGAAACAAATTTTCTGATGCGTTTTTGTTAAAGAACCGTTAATGAAAATAAAAATTTTCCGGCATGCAATCGATATCTTAGTAGATCGGGTTGTAGGATGTAAGAAAAACATAAACTTGGTGAGTCTTAGCCTGACGAGTATGAAATAGGACAAAAAGGTGATGTTCGGACCTCATAAAACACGGGTATACAAAATTGGTACGACACAAAACCCATAAAAAAGTATAAACCGGGTCCTAAGGAGGAAATAAAGAGAAAAATGGATTTAAAATGGTAAAGGCGAAGAAAAAGATAATTTCGAATCGCACACATGCGAAGCGAAAAAGGTTTTTTCGCATCGCACAACCATGCAAAGAGAGCCATGCGAAGCGAAAAAGGTTGTTTCGCATCACATGACCATGCGAAGCGAAAAAGTTCCATGTGAAGCGAAAAAGTTCCATTTGAAGCGAAAAAGTTCCATGCGAAACGAAAAAGCACGCGAAGCGAATTCGCTTGCGGAATTTCAGAAACTAATTTTCTGATGCGTTTTTGTTAAAGGACTGTTAATGAAAGTAAAAAATTTCCTACATGCAAATCGATATCTTAGTAGATCGGGTTGTATGATGTAAGAAAAACATAAACTTGGTGAGTCTTAGGCTCACGAGTATGAAATAGGACAAAAAGGTGATGTTCGGACCTCATAAAACACGGGTATACAAAGTTGGTACGAACCTAAACCCATAAAAAAGGTAAAACCGGGTCCTAAGGAGGAAATTAGCAGAAAAATGGCTATAAAATGGTAAAAGCGAAGAAAAAGGTAATTTCGCATCGCACAGCCATGCGAAGCGAAAAAGGATGTTTCCCATCGCACAGCCATGCGAAGCGAAAAAGGTTGTTTCGCATCGCATGACCCTGCGTAGCGAAAAAGGTTGTTTCGCATCGCACTGCCAAGCGAAGCGAAAAAGTTCCATACGAAGCGAAAAATTCCACGCGAAAAGAAATTTCAATGCGAAATTTCATGAAACTAATTTTCTGATGCGTTTTTGTTAAAGGACAGTCAATGAAAATAAAAATTTTCCGACATGTAAATCGATATCTTAGTAGATCAGGTTGTAGGATCTAAGAAAAACATAAACTTGGTGAGTCTTAGCCTCACCAGTATGAAATAGGACAAAAAGGTGACGTTCGGACCTCATAAAACACGGGTATACAAAGTGGGTACGACCCAAAACTCATAAATAAGGTAAAACCGAGTCATAAGGAGTAAATAAGGAGAAAAATGGCTTTAAAATGGTAAAAGCGAAGAAAAAGGTAATTTCGTATCGCACAGCCATGCGAAGCGAAAAAGGTCGTTTCGCATCGCACAGCCATGTGAAGCGAAAAAGGTTGTTTCGCATCGCATGACCATGTGAAGCGAAAAGGTTCCATGCGAAGCGAAAAAGCATGCGAAACGAAATTCCCATGCGAAAGTTCATGAACCTAATTTTCTGATGCGTTTTTGTTAAAAGACCGTTAATGAAAATAAAAATTTTCCGACATGCAAATCGATAATTTAGTAGATCGGGTGGTAGAATGTAAGAAAAATATAAACTTGGTGTGTCTTAGACCCACGAGTATGAAATAAGACAAAAAGGTGATGTTCGGACCTCATAAAACACGGGTATACAAAGTTGGTACGACCCAAAACCCATAAAAAAGATAAAACCGGGTCCTAAGGAGGAAATTAGGAGAAAAATGGCTTTAAAATGGTAAAAGCGAAGAAAAAGGTAATTTCGCATCGCACAGCCATGCGAAGCGAAAAAGGTTGTTTCCCATCGCACAGCCATGCGAAGAGAAAATGGTTGTTTCGCATCGCATAACCATGCGAAGCGAAAAAGCATGCGAAGCGAAATTCCCATGCGAAATTTCATGTAACAAATTTTCTGATGGGTTTTTGTTAAAGGATCGTTAATGAAAATAAAAATTTTTCGATATGCGAATCGATATCTTATTAGATCGGGTTGTAGGATATAAGAAAAACATAAACTTGGTGAGTCTTAGCCTCACGAGTATGAAATAGGACACAGAGGTGATTTTCGGACCTCATAAACCACAGGTATACAAAGTTGGTACGACCCAAAACCCATAAAAAGGTAAAACCGGGTCCTAAGAAAGAAATAAGGAGAAAAATGGCTTTAAATGGTAAACGCAAAGAAAAAGGTAATTTCGCATCGCACAGCCATGCGAAGCGAAAAAAGTTGTTTCGCATCACACATCCAAGCGAAGAGAGCCATGTGAAGCGAAAAAGGTTGTTTCGCATCGCATGAACATGCGAAGCGAAAAAGTTCCATGCGAAACGAAAAAGCATGCGAAGCGAAATTCCCATGCGAAATTTCATGAAACTAATTTTCTTATGCGTTTTTGTTAAAGAACTGTTAATGAAAATAAAAATTTTCCGACATACAAATCGATATCTTAGTAGATCGGGTTGTAGGATGTAAGAAAAACATAAACATAGTGAGTCTTAGCCTCACGAGTATGAAATAGGACAAAAAGGTGATGTTCGGACCTCATAAAACACGGGTATACAAAGTTGGTACAACCCAAAACCCATAAAAAAGGTAAAACCGAGTCCTAAGGAGGAAATAAGAAGAAAAATGGCTTTAAAATGGTAAAAGCGAAGAAAAAGGTAATTTCGCATCGCACAGCCATGCGAAGCGAAAAAGGTTGTTTCGCATCGCACAGCCATGCGGAGCGAAAAAGGTAGTTTCGCATCGGATGACCATACGAAGCGAAAAAGTTCCATGCGAAGCGAATAAATTCCAAGCGAAACGAAAAAGCATGCGAACCGAAATTCCCATGTGAAATTTCATGAAACTAATTTTCTGATGCATTTTTGTTAAACAACCGTTAATGAAAATCAAAATTTTCCGGCATGCAAATCGATATCTTAGTAGATTGGGTCGTAGGATGTAAGAAAAACATAAACTTGGTGAGTCTTAGCCTCACGATTATGAAATAGGACAAAAAGGTGATGTTCGGACTTCATAAAACACGGGTATACAAAGTTGGTACGACCCAAAACCCATAAAAAAGGTAAAACTGGGTTCTAAGGAGGAAATAAGGAGAAAAATGGATTTAAAATGGTAAAGGCGAAGAAAAAGGTAATTTCGCATCGCACACATGCCAAGCGAATAATGTTGTTTCGCATCGCACACCCATGCGAAGCGAAAAAGGTTGTTTCGCATCGCATGACCACGCGAAGCGAAAGAGTTCCATGCGAAAAGAAAAAGCATGCGAAGCGAAATTCCCATGCGAAATTTCATGAAACTAATTTTCTGATGCGTTTTTATTAAAGGACTGTTAATGAAAATAAAAATTTTCTGACATGCAAATCGATATCTTAGTAGATCGGGTTGTATGATGTAGGAAAAACATAAACTTGGTGAGTCTTAGCCTCACAAGTATGAAATAGGACAAAAAGGTGATGTTCGGACCTCATAAAACACGGGTATACAAAGTTGGTACGACCCAAAAACCATAAAAAAGGTAAAACCGGGTCCTAAGGAGGAAATAAGGAGAAAAATGGCTTTAAAATGGTAAAAGCGAAGAAAAAGGTTGTTTCGCATCTCACAGCCATGCGAAGCGAAAAAGGTTGTTTCGCATCGCACTGCCATGCGAAGCGAAAAAGTTCCATGCGAAGCGGAAAAGTTCAATGCTAAATGAAATTCCAATGTGAAATTTCATGAAACTAATTTTCTGATGCGTTTATGTTAAAGGACCGTCAATGAAAATAAAAATTTTCCAACATGCAAATCGACATCTTTGTAGATCGGGTTGTAGGATGTAAGAAAAACATAAACTTGGTGAGTCTTAGCTTCACGAGTATGAAATAGGACAAAAAGGTGATGTTTGGACCTCATAAAACACGGGTATACAAAGTTGGTACGACCCAAAACCCATAAAAAAGGTAAAACCGGGTCCTAAGGAGGAAATAAGGAGAAAAATGGCTTTAAAATGGTAAAAGCGAAGAAAAAGATAATTTCGTATCGCACAGCCTTGCGAAGCGAAAATGGTTGTTTCGCATCGCCCAGACATGCGAAGCGAAAAAGGTTGTTTCGCATCGCATGACCATACAAAGCGAAAAAGTTCCATGTGAAGCGAAAAAGTTTCGTGCGAAACGAAAAAGCATGCGAAGCGAAATTCCCATGCGAAATTTTCTGAAACTAATTTTCTGATGCGTTTTTGTTAAAGGACCGTCAATGAAAATAAAAATTTTCCGACATGCAAATCGATATCTTAGTCGATCGAGTTGTATGATGTGAGAAAAACATAAACTTGGTGAGTCTTAGCCTCACGAGTATGAAATAGGACAAAAAGGTGATGTTCGGACCTTCTAAAACACGGGTATACAAAGTTGGTACGACCCAAAAACCCATAAAAAAGGTAAAACCGGGTCCTAAGGAGGTAATAAAGAGAAAAATGGCTTTAAAATGGTAAACGTGAAGAAAAAGGTAATTTCGCATCGCACAGCTTTGCGAAGCGAGCGAAAAAGTTTGTTTCGCATCGCTTGACCATGCGAAGCGAAAAAGTTACATGCAAAGCGAAAAAGTTCCATGCGAAACGAAAAAGCATGGGATGCGAAATTCACATGCGAAATTTCATGAACCTAATTTTCTGATGCGTTTTTGTTAAAGGACCGTTAAGGAAAATAAAAATTTTTCGACATGCAAATCGATAACTTAGTAGATCGGGTTGTAGAATGTAATAAAAACATAAACTTGGTGTGTCTTAGACTCACGAGTATGAAATAAGATAAAAAGGTGATTTTTGGACCTCATAAAACACGGTTATACAAAGTTGGTACGACCCAAAATCCATAAAAAAGGTAAAACCGGGTCCTAAGAAGAAATAAGGAGAAAAATTGTTGGTACATGTTTGTCAGTAGTTCATAGTCTTGTAATTGTAATCGAGTCTGTATTGTAATTGTGTATTTGATTATGTTTTTGTTTGTGTAACTAGCGAAGTTGTCAACAAGTTCGCTCAGGCGAACTTGTTGAACAAGCGAAGTTGTCAACAAGTTCGCTCAGGCGAACTTGTTGAATATGCGAAGTTACAGACAACTTCGCCTGTGGCGAAGTTGTCGTGTATATATTGATTGTTACAGCCGAATCGTCGGGGGTGAAGGAGTTTAGGGTTTCAGTCAAGTGTTCGAGTTTAAGCAGACGTGTTTGCTAGTTCCAGTGTCTGTAATAGTGACTACGAGTCACGTGTTCGGTTAATAATATTACGTGTTTGATTCATTGCTTGTGTTATTCTATATCTACACTCGTAACCTACTTACGCAGGGATTCCGCACCTGCGTTGTTAGAGAACATCCCGTGTACGATCCGTCCAGGAACCTACAATTGGTATCAGAGCCATCGGCTCGATTGTGAGGTTCGGGATTTCACGCGGGTGTAGTTTCGTCTCGTTTGACCTATTCGCGAGACGTATTTTTGTTGGGATTGTGTTCTACTAGTGCTTGACAGTCTTTTTCAAGCCTTAGCATTGATCGGGAGCTTCTGGTTTGAAGAAAACAGATCTGGAAAAACTTCCAGGTTCATCGGGCGAACTTGCTGATCTTCAGGCGAAGTTGTTGAATTCAGGCGAAGTTGCCGTCACTGGAATTAGGGTTTTTGGCGAAGATATAAAGTTTGGCGAAGTTAACCACAACTTCGCTCAACTCATAAGTTCGCCTTAGCGAAGTTATCCGCAACTTCGCTTCACACTTAAGTTCGCAGATTTCATAAGTTCGCCTTAGCGAAGTTATCCACAACTTCGCTTACTACCCAAGTTCGCTCAACTCATAAGTTCGCCAGAGCTAAGCGAAGTTAACTTTAACTTCGCCAATTCAAGCGAATTAAAGACCTCAGCGAAGTTCTCTGTTCAGCGAAGTTGACCTTCAAGCGAAGTTATCCTTAACTTCGCCTACTGAGCTGTTTTAATATTTTCTTTTTTTTTCAGGTTTTTCAGGTTTTACAAGGATGTCATCGATCAACATCTCCGATTTGGTCAAGATGGAAGTTGAGGCAGGGTCAGCCACTAAGGCCCCGAGGTTGATGAAGGGAACAGACTTCGTGGCATGGAAGGATAGATTCATCCAGTACATTAAATATCAGGATGCCAAAATGTGGGTGTGCATTCAAGATGGATACGTCCCTCCAACCATGCAATACGAAGGACGTGACGTGGTGAAGAAGTACAGTAAAATGGAGGACGAAGAAAAGAAAATGTATGAGGCCGAGAGCAAGGCCCATGCAGCGATAACAATGGCACTTCCTCAAGAAGTTCTCCATACGTTCCGAAAGTACACTTCTGCAAGAGAGCTTTGGGATGCTCTGGAAAACAGATTCGAGGGGAACGTAGGTATCCGTGCCTCAAAGATTAAACTCTTGAAGACCCAGTTCTCCGTCTTCAAATATTTGAAGAATGAATCTTTGGATGATATTATCACCAGATACTATCATCTAATGACAGAGCTTAGCAATTATTCGATTGCCTACCGAGAAGAAGAGATCGTCGAAAAGCTTCTCGATGCTCTCCCACCGAAGTGGGAAATGTACACCGTCCTTATGAGGGAAGACAGAGACTTTCCTAACTGTGATTTGGAAACTGCAGTTAACAAGCTCAGAACTTATGAGCTCAATATGGTTCGAAAAGAAACACCAACAGACCAGATACAAGACCCTGGTATGTATGGTGCAAAGATTAACTCAGGCTCAAGTTCGAGACCTGAATCTGCAGCTTTTTACTCAAAAGGGGAGTCAGGTCCCGACTTTCCTCATGATGGAAACGTTTCTGTAAACACGAATGGTGATGTATGTTTCGTTGCTGGAGGATCTAGTACTTCAAAGCCTCAAGCATCCACAAGTAGTTTTTCTGTAAATGCATCAAGCAATAATTATACCAAGATGCCTATGAGTGTAAAATCTGCTGAAGAGCAGTTTGCAGTCTATGCTTCATTTATTGCTTCCTACGAAAACTACATCCAGGGGAAGATTGTGGACCCTGCTGTTCTGGATGAGGATTATGACCAGATCGATGCTGATGATCTGGAGGAGATGGACTTGCAATGGCAAATGGCCATGATAGTGAGGCGAGTCAAGCGTTTCATGAATAAAACGGGGAGAAAGTTCGTTGGTGGTCGGCCCGGGTTCGACAAGTCCAAGGTAAGGTGCTACAATTGTCAACAGTACGGGCACTTTGCCAAGGAATGCAGAAATGAGAGGGTTGAACGTGGACAAGGTCGACCTACACAACACTCAGGAGTTAACAGAGAGATAAATGCCATGTTGACCAGAGAGGCAGGAGAGTACAACTGGAATCAACGCCCAAGTGGTTCTGGTGAGCAAGCAAACATGGCTGAGTCTGAAGCTGAAGAATGTGAGAAGGTTGAAGAAATTGAGAAAACAAATGAAGAAGAAACCGCTTTCATGGCAAATGACAAAGATAATCGCTCCGAGGTAAGTCCTACAACTATTTGTACTAGTTGTGAGAATTTGTCTGAGCAACTTAAAACAATAACTGATCAGTATGTCCATTTAGATGCTGACTTTAAAACTATCAAAGAAGATCACCATTTTACAAAAGCAAGAGAAACAAGTTATAAAATTAAAATAAAAGCATGTGAAAAAGACATTCAAAGCTTAAAGCTTAAACTTGCTGAGAAAATTGAAATAATTGATCTTAGTTATGAAGTTTTGGAAGAAAAAACTAAAGTGATTGCTGATCGGGATAAACAGATTGCTGACCACCAGGTAAAGGTGGTGGAACTGAACCGCAAACTTGAGCAGTTCAGGAATTCCTCGGCCATCCTTGATCACCTCGTGAGTGATCCAGGTACCTCTGCAAAGAGGGGAGGAATCGGATATCACGAAGTTCCACCACCCTTTAACCACAATTATACTTATAATCCAAGTGTTCAGAAATCTGTTGATTTCGAAGTTCCTCAGACAACTACTATCAAAATTACTAGTGTCGAACCAAGTGTTAGCTGTGGCGAAACAAGTTCGCCTGTTTCTAGTGTGAATATTTCTGTATCAAGTCCAGTCTCATCAGATTCGGATATGTTGTCCGAATCTGGTCAGACAAAAGAGAAGGTAGGTTTACCCACCGATGGAGATAAAAATGAAGTTTCTAAAAAGAGTTCTCCACTCAATCCGTACGTCCCACCTTATGTGAGACGAACGGCTGGTAACACTGCCTCTACATCCAAACCAACATTTGACAAGAAAATGGAGAGTAGATGTTGCTTTAGATGTAACAAGTTAGGACATCTAGTTGCAGATTGTCCTTTGAAACCGAGATTTAGAGATGTGAAGCCAAATAAAAATGAGAATAAGCGTCATTTTGTTCCTGCTAAAAATGAAAACTTTAAAAAATGCCAAAATGTAACGAATTCAAATTTTCATAAAAACCAACCTCATTTTTACAACCAAACCACAAGAAATAACACTTTCTATTCTCAAAGGTTTGGAAGGCATTACACTCAATCTGCAGGGAGATTCCCTAACAGGACGTACAGAAATTATCCTGATGCTAACTTGAGAAAGCCAGGATACGGGATGTATCGATCCAAGACCAATTGGTCTTGGGTCCCAAGATTCTAACTCTTTGTTTTATGGTGCAGGAACAGTTGAACAGGGCTGCAAACAATCTTTGGATTGTAGATAGCGGCTGTTCCAGGCACATGACAGGCAACAAACACTTGTTGCAAGACTTAAAACCTGTTCAGGGAGCTAGAGTTAGTTTTGCTGGTGAAAGCGGAGGAAGAATAACTGGGAGAGGAACTGTGTCGAATGGGAGAATGACACTTGAAAATGTAAACTTTGTGGAGGAATTAAAGCACAATCTGCTGAGTGTGTCGCAGATCTGTGATAAAGAATACACTGTCCATTTCACTAAGAATGAAGCGATTGTATTGAAGCCTGGTTTTCATATACCAGAAGAATGGATAGTAATGAAAGCTCCACGTGAAACGAATACATACGTGATGGATATGAGGTCTACTGAAATGGCCACCGGAGAATCATGCTTAATGACAAAGGCAAGCGAATCTGAATCAGAATTATGGCACAGGAGAATGGGACATATTCATCTTCGTAAGATGAACTACATTGTCAAAAATGGGCTTGTGATGGGCGTTCCCTTAAAGAGTTTTAACTTTGAAGATAAATGCATAGCGTGCAAGAAGGGAAAACAACACAAGAAAAGCCATCTCACCAAGACGATCAACTCAATTGCTGGTACTCTAGAACTACTTCATATGGATCTCTTCGGTCCGGTGAATGTACAAAGTCTAGGCGGTACTTCTTACTGCTTGGTGATAACTGATGATTACTCGCGATACTCGTGGGTATATTTTCTGAAAACGAAAGACGAGACGACTCAGATGGTAAAGAATCTCATTACAAAAGTCGAGAATGTCATGAGTAAATCAGTTAAATTCATCAGAAGCGACAATGGGACAGAGTTCAAGAACTTTGAGATGGAAATCTTTTGTCTACAGAAGGGTATTGAGCATCAATACAGCGCTCCGTATACGCCACAACAGAACGGAGTAGCTGAAAGGAAGAACCGAACGTTGATTGAAGGAGCCAGAACTATGCTGGCAGACTCAAAGCTTCCTGTGATGTTCTGGGCTGAAGCAGTGGCTACAGCCTGCTATGTTCTGAATCGGGTGTTAACAGTTAAGAGACTTGGAAAAACTTGTTACGAGCTTATGCACGGTAGGAAGCCCAACTTGTGCGGTCTTGAACCATTTGGTTCTCCTTGTTCGATTTTGAAGACTAACTCGAAATTTGGTGAAGTAGCCGATGAGGGAATCCTAGTCGGTTATGTTGTTGGGACTCCCAACAGACGGGTCTTCAATACGACAACTTGCAAGGTGGAGGTGGTGTGTAACACCGACATTACTAGTTATCAACCGCCAAAACCAAGCAATGGACCTGCTGAGCTTTTTGACTATGTTAAACTGTTTAAGTCGTTTAACGTACCTAATTTGGAAATTGCTGAAGAAGACGAAAGAGTTGTGACGAAGATGATATTTGATGAGGAAGAGGAGCTAGTGCAACATCAGATGACAGAAAAATCTCAGCCTTCCACATCAAACTCTATCGATACCCCTGCATCCTCAGCTGGAGATGAGTTTATTAATCCTTTTCACTCTCAGCCTGAAACAACCATTGATGAGATCTCTTCAAACTTGGAAGACAATTTGCATGTCAGTGTTGTTCCGACCACTAGAATTCACAAAGATCACCCACTGGAAAATGTTATAGGTGATGTGTCCTCTAGTGTACAAACCAGAAGTAGCTTGAATGAGCACACCTGTGTTTATACAAGCATTAAAGATACAGGTATTATGAATGAATGTTTGTACTCTTGCTTCATAAGCCAAATTGAACCGAAGAATTATCAAATGGCTTTGAAGGACAGTTCGTGGGTCGAAGCTATGCAAGAAGAGTTGGCTCAGTTCGAGAAAATGGAAGTTTGGACTTTGGTCGAAAAACCAAAGAATGTGCATGCTATAGGCACGAAATGGGTGTTCAAGTGCAAGAGAGATGAAAAGGGGATTATTGTGAGAAATAAGGCGAGGCTGGTTGTTAAAGGTTTTAATCAGCAAGAGGGTATTGACTACAATGAGGTTTTCGCTCCTGTTGCCCGGTTAGAAGCGATTCGATTGTTTTTGGCGTTTGCTGCTTTCAAAAAGATGAAGGTGTTTCAGTTGGATGTAAAGAGTGCGTTTCTTAACGGGAAAGTTGACGAGGTTGTGTATGTTGAGCAACCACCGGGTTTTCCTGACCCAGACTTTCCTGATCATGTATACAGGTTGAGCAAGGCGTTATATGGTTTACATCAGGCACCTCGTGCCTGGTATTCAACGTTATCGGACTACTTGCTGGAAAATGGTTTTGAAAGGGGTTTGATCGACAGTACGCTGTTTGTGAAGAGAGAAGGATGTGACTTCTTACTGGTTCAAGTCTACGTGGATGACATCATTTTTGCTGCATCAAGAGTATCCATGTGTCAAGATTTTGAGGCTGTCATGAAGAAACGATTCGAGATGAGTGCTATGGGTGAACTAACTTTCTTTCTAGGATTGCAGGTTGATCAGAAGAAAGATGGGATGTTCATTCATCAAACAAAGTATGTTCATGATGTGCTGAAAAGATTCAAGATGGAGGACAGTTCTCCATATGACACTCCAATCTGCATCAATCACAAATTGGGAGCTGAATCAGATGGTGACACAGATGTGGACCCTACTCTGTATCGGGCGATAATAGGTTCTTTAATGTATTTAACTGCTTCTAGGCCTGATATAATGTTTTCTGTTTGTCTTTGTGCTCGCTTTCAGGCAAACCCAAAGGAATCTCACATGAAAGGTGTGAAGAGGATTTTGCGGTATCTCAAGGGCAAGCCGAAACTAGGATTGTGGTACCCAAAGGGAGGAGACGTTGAACTGGTGGCATATACTGATTCTGATTATGGAGGTTGTAATCAGAGTCGGAAGTCAACAACAGGAGGCTGTCAGTTTCTTGGAGGAAGATTAGTTTCCTGGCAGTGCAAGAAACAGACATCAGTTGCAATTTCAACTTGCGAAGCTGAATACATGGCAGCATCCAACTGCTGCTCTCAGGTTTTATGGATTCAGCAACAATTGCGCGACTATGGTCTGAATTTCTTACTCACTCCTATTTTAATTGATAACACTGCCGCCATCTCAGTAATTAACAATCCCGTGAAGCACAGTAAAACTAAGCATATTGACATTCGTCATCACTTCATACGGGATTGTGCTGAGAAGAAACTGATCAAGATCGAAAAAGTTGATACACTTGAAAATTTTGCTGACTTGTTTACAAAAGCGTTTGATAAATCCAGATTTCAAAACCTAATTGAGCTAAATGGGATGATCAATCCCGAGTAACCATGTCTTTGTTTTTGATTAAAAAAAAAAAAAAAAAAAAAAAAAAAAAAAAAAAAAATTTTAAAAAAAAAAAAAAAAAAAAAAAATGTGTGTCTTTATTGCTTAAAATTAGTCGGTTACCTCAGTTTGATGGACATCTCCTCGGATATGTTTTGGTCCTTGTTTTCGACTTAGGAAATGAGGATAGCCATTAACCGGAAGACTGAAAGTAACTGGGGCAGTGTTGACATGTTTTTCTTTCAGTTGCTGAAAATTAGTCGGTCATTCTTAGTAAGAAGGACACATACTTGTATGTGGTCGGTCCAGCTGATCCAATGGATCTTCAGGATAGCCGTTTACCTGATGACTTTGACATGATTGGGGCGATTGAATTCAAAATTTTTTTAGGGAAATGAAATTACTTTTCAAGTCTATTACTTCGTAAGAAGTTCTTTGCTGTGTTTAAAAGAAAATTGATCCAACCTTGGAAAATGATATATATACTGACTATGTGTGCCTAACTAGTGAAGTTAATAAGCTTAAAAGGCTTTAGAACAGTCATTGTATGTCATGGTAATTTTAATGGTGCGTAAAAGTAGATGTGATACTAACTTAAATTTACTCGAATTTATGTGGAAACCTCTTAAGAGTTTTGTATGTCTTCATACATATCTTTTCGAAGGATAGGCAGAAAAGCAACTACCCAGTCATACACGAGCCCGTGAGTGTTCTGATTCCCGTGAAGAAAGCATTTAAAGACACTGCAGTGATCCAGATTCGGGACTTGCAGTAGTTTAGTACTCCGATGAAAATTCTTAGGTTTGATTAAAAAAAAAAAAAAAAAAAAAAAAAAAAAAAAAAAAAAAAAAAAAAAACATGTATAATTTTTGTACTTATGAGAAATAGTGACAATAAACACGAGAACCGAAACTTCTCAAGATTTCTCAAGTTTGGAGTAAGAAGAAAACGGGAAGCAGACAACGAGTATCTACAAGTTAATCAGACACTATGGGTCGAAGTCAATTCGGGGTGACTTGGGTATAGCCAAATACGCTTTGAGAATAGATAGAAGGCATCATTACCTCTGAGTTGTTGCCAACTTAAATTTTTGAGCTTAACTGAACCTTAATCCGTATCACAGAAACAATGAAAACCATTTAAGTTATTACATGCTTACAACCTGTTTCTCTATGTCATAATACAGCCAAACACGGATCCAAGTGACAGTCACATAGTTAGTATGATTCCTGTTCGGATCTTTTCTAAAACGTAGTGGTCCCTGACTAGACTGAAATTTGATCCCTTATTTCGTTAAAATTTTATAAGTATTTTCTGTTTTTGTAGTTATATTTTTATTGTTGGTTACTGGGTCTTGATCATTTTTGTTTAACTCTTTTTGGTAACTTATAAGGATATATTCAAGATTTTTTCAAACTGAAAGGGCTGTTTTTGTAAATATCGGGCGAAGTTGTTGAATCGGCGAAGTTGTACTTAACTTCGCTTAGGCGAAGTTAAGAATAACTTCGCCTGAACCAACTCAGCCCTATAAAAGGGGTTTTCAACAGTAAAATTTTTTTTTATTAACTTTTTTTCCGGCGAACTTATCCTTAATTCCGGTTAACTTTTTTTATATACACTTTCGATTTCGATCTTTTGTTCCTTGTTTCTACTATACTGAGTGGTATGTGTTGTCGGTTTCATTCTTTCATTCACTTTATACTTTTACCCGGTTAGAGACCTCGGGTCGTCTAACCCTCGAAACCAAGTTTTTTCGACCTCTCGTTACGTGTTCATGGACGATCTTTTCATCCATACACCTTTGAAATATGTTGTTCTTCATGTTTCTATCGTTTAATCGGTCCGAAAACATCGGATTTCGACCTCAGAATCCGAACAGTCGCCGATTCTGTTTCAGGCGAAGTTATGGTTTTGGCGAAGTTAATCTCAACTTCGCCAGACGCTTAAGTTCGCCTAGGGCGAAGTTATCCACAACTTCGCCTGGGCGAAGTTAACCACAACTTCGCCGTGGCGAAGTTATCATCAACTTCGCCTTGGCAAAGTTATCCACAACTTCGCCCTGGCGAACTTAACTGTAACTTCGCCGTGGCGAAGTTATCCTTATCTTCGCCTATATCCTTTTCTTTTAACTGTTTTTTTTTAGACGAATTTACTGATGATGCGAAGTTGTCCCCAACTTCGCCTCAACTTTAATTTCGCCTGTGTATCTTACATCACAACTTCGCACTTGCTACACTGCGAACTTGTGAGTTACGTAAAACGTCTCTAACTTGATTTGTTTTGTGCAGATATGGCTGCTGTTGGAGGTGCTGGAGGTGATGATGGTGATGAGCAACGACAATTCTTCCCAGCTCATAACCAATACATCACTTTGGATCCAGACGCACGAGGCGTTGAAGACTATAGGGAGATTATCACATTTCTCCAACGATCACGAGTTTTTCACGCGATCACTAATACACTACCCATATCTCTGCCCAACATTCAAGATTTCTGGCAGACGGTGTATTATGATTGCAGACCGGAGCCTCCAGTGATGCGAGCAACTGTCAATGGTCATGCCATACAGTTTTCCTCGGAAGACATACGGTTGGCTCTGCAGTTCGGTGTAGAAACGAGAGACGACCCAACGGAATTCGTAGCTCCTTTCCGTGACGGAGCATACTTGAGAATGGGTTATTCGGGTCCGCTGGGGGACTCGCAGAGGAGGAAAGGCTTTCTGCTGGACCAATGGCGCTTTCTGATGCACGTGTTAATTGTGTGCATGTCCGGCAGGAAAGCAGGAACAGACGGGATGGGTGCGACGATGCAATCTGCCATGACGGCCCTGACTTACAATCGTCGTTACTCTTTTAGTCAGATGATTTTCTATGAGATTGATCGTCAGAGACGGGCGACGGCGCGAGAACGATTTATCATGTATCCGCGATTTCTTCAAATGATTATCAATCATGTCGCTCCGTCTGTACCGCAAAGACGCCCTATCAGATACGTTGAGTGCGTAACAAAACGTATCTTTGCTCAGTGCAGAACGTCGAGCACTCGAAGCAACCCTGAGCGGCGTCCCAGGCATACTCCACTTTTCGGGTATCTCATTAACCCGGAGTATGTTCCTGCAGGAGGGGACGAGTTCAGGGATCCGCAACCACATCAGGCGGCAGCACCTCATGCTGTATCAGCTGCGCCTGTTGTATCTTCTGCTGCTGTGCCAGCTACTATATCTCAGGCTGTGTCCACTGCTGAAAACGTTGATCTAGATGCTGCTTTTAGTGGACATGGTTTGTTTGATATGGATGTCTCGGGTCCTCAGTTTATGGATGTTACCAGAGCAGCTACTTCGGTAGCTGACTCTGATCTAGACGAGACGTTTGCTGAGGCAAGAAGACTTATGGTGTCTCGTGAACGGACTACGGGAAAGAGGCCGAGAACGGTGGGGGAGGATGAGGATGAAGTGGATGAAGAGGAGGCAGTACAGATTGTGCTAAGACGCTCAAGAAGAGAACAGAGAGGGATAGGTTCGGGAGCTGGAGAATCTTCAAGACTAGTACGTTTTGCTCCACCTGCCTTATCTGGTATGTCTCTTATTCCTACAACTGCACAGGTTTCAGCGATCGAGACGTCGGCACCAACAATTGTGTCCCTACCACCTCAACCGCTTAATCCACCGGTGGTAGTTGCACGGTTTGTGGAGTCGACAATCACCTCTACTGCAGGGTTACCAAGTGTACCACCTGCGGTCACTTCTGCTGATGTTCCACCAACTCCATTGCCTACTTCAGATACCGAGAGGATTCTTTCGCTAGAGCGGATTGTTGCTGAACAGTCAAAGACTATTGACCGCCTAGTGGAATCCAATCAACTACAAGCTGCCCTCCTGGTAGAACATGGACGAATAATAGATGCCTTCAAGGATTACTTGGCATCTCAGGGGGAGAAGACGTGTAGGGGCGATGAGTTGAGAACGAAAAGACGAGAAGATCATGACGATGATCCCAATGCACCTTCAGGTGCAGGTGATGAGCTGCCAAGAACCTCTCAGGCTCTTGGAGCTTCCACAACTGAGGGGGAGTCTACAAATGCAGATGATGATGATGTTGGAGTTATGGGTGATGATGCTGATGTTGAGGACGTTATCGATGCTTTAAAGGAGTTGGATGATGAGGAAGACGATGAGTTTATGGATGATGACGACGTGTTGCCCGTGGATGAGATTGAGAGGATTGGGGAAAAGATTAATGTGGAAAATGTGTTAGAAGAAGGTGAGATAATGGATGATGATGTTGAGCATGACATTCCCGAAGTGGAAAAGTCGGGTGTTGGTGATGAAACGGTGTTGGATGAGACGGTGTGGGAAGAGCAGCCTAGATGGAAGGAAGAATATGCTCATTGGTTTGTCAAGACCAAGAAGCCTGCTGTTCCAACCATGTTCAGAAAGAGCTACAACATTAAAGGGTATGCAGAGGCGAAAAAGGGGATTATTTGTTGGATCTATGATGAACAGCTCAAGTTGTTTGTAGTGAAGCGTTATGATGGCGTTCAATATTTCAAGAGAATGTTGAGATCGTTCAACACATTGCCTGAATGCGAAGTAAAAGATTTGGCCAGGTTGGGCCTGATAAACCGAAACAACGACAATATGGCTAGAATGATTGAGAAGATAATGTGGAAAGAAGGAGTAAAAGAAAAGAAGTTTGAGTTGCTAAAGCCACAAAAGGGAAAATTAGTGAAGGATACAGAGAGAGGTATGAGAGCAGATGGTAAACCGTGGATGGTGATGAAGTACAAACCAGTCCGATGTATCAAGGAGGTACCCATGAAAGCTATGCCTCGAGATGTGCTGAAAGATTTGAAATGGTGGTTTGTGGACTGTGAGACTGCAGAGGCAGTAATGGAGGACGAGGATGAACAAGAACTGCTTCGGGTTTACGACCCGATGCATCTTGTTAACCTGTCGCAAGCTGATCTGGAAGTACTCAACAACAAGAAGATCTTCTACATTCCTGCTTGGAAGGATCACGAGTATGAAATAGGACAAAAAGGTGATGTTCGGACCTCATAAAACACGGGTATACAAAGTTGGTACGACCCAAAACCCATAAAAAAGGTAAATCCGGGTCCGAAGAGGAAATAAGGAGAAAAATGGCTTTAAAATTGTAAAATCGAAGAAAAAGGTAATTTCGCATCTCACAGCCATGCGAAGCGAAAAATGTTGTCTCCCATCGCACAGCCATGCGAAGAGAAAAAGGTTGTTTTGCATCGCATGACCATGCGAAGCGAAAAAGCACGCGAAGCGAAATTCCCAATCGAAATTTCATGAAACAAATTTTCTGATGCGTTTTTGTTAAAGGATCGTTAATGAAAATAAAAATTTTCCGATATGCAAATCGATATATTATTAGATCGTGTCGTAGGATGTAAGAAAAACATAAACTTGGTGAGTCTTAGCCTCACGAGTAAGAAATAGGACAAAAATGTGATGATCGGACCTCATAAAACACGGGTATACAAAGTTGGTACGACCCAAAACCCATAAAAAAGGTAAAACCGGGTCCTAAGGAGGAAATAAGGAGAAAAATGGCTTTAAAATGGTAAAAGCAAAGAAAGAGGTAATTTCGCATCGCACAGCCATGGGAAGCGAAAAAGGTTGTTTCGCATCGCATAGCCATGCGAAGCGAAAACGGTTGTTTCGCATCGCCTGACCATGCGAAGCGAAATAGTTCCATGTGAAGCGAAAAAGTTCCATGCGAAACGAAAAAGTATGCGTAGCGAAATTCCCATGTGAAATTTCATGAAACTAATTTTCTGATGCGTTTTTGTTAAAGGACCGTCAACGAAAATACGACATGCAAATTCGATAGCTTAGTAGATCGGGTTGTTGGATGTAAGAAAAACATAAATTTGGTCGGTCTTAGCCTCACGAGTATGAAATAGGAAAAATGTGATGTTCGGACCTCATAAAACACGGGTATAAAAAGTTGGTACGACCTAAAACCCATAAAAAAGGTAAAACCGGGTCCTAAGGAGGAAATAAGGAGAATAAAGAATTTAAAATGGTAAAGGAGAACAAAAAGGTAATTTCGCATCGCACAGCCATGAGAAGCGAAAAAGGTTGTTTCGCATCGCAAAGCCATGCGAAGCGAAAAAGGTTGTTTCGCATCGCATGACCATGCGACGCGAAAAAGTTTCATGCGAAGCGAAAAAGCATGCGAAGCGAAATTCCTATGCGAAATTTCATGAAACTAATTTTCTGATGCGTTTTTGTTAAAGGACCGTTAATGAAAATAAAAATTTTCCGGCATGCAAATCGATATCTTAGTAGCTCGGGTTGTAGGATGTAAGAAAAACATAAACTTGGTGAGTCATAGCCTCACGAGTATGAAATAGGACAAAAAGGTGATGTTCGGACCTTATAAAACACGGTTATACAAAGTTGGTACGACCCAAAACCCATTAAAATGGAAAAACCGGGTCCTAAGGAGGAAATACGGAGAAAAATGGATTTAAAATGGTTAAGGCGAATAAAAAGGTAATTTCGCATCGAACAGCCATGCGAAGCGAAAAAGGTTGTTTCGTATCGCAAAGCCATGCGAAGCGAAAAAGGTTGTTTCGCATCGCATGACCATGCGAAGCGAAAAATTTCAATGCGAAGCGAAAAAGTTCAATGCGAAACGAAAAAGCATGCGAAGCGAAATTCCCATGCGAAATTTCATGAAACTAATTTTCTGATGCGTTTTGTTAAAGGACTGTTAATGAAAATAAAAATTTTCCGACATGCAAATCGATATCTTAGTAGATCGGGTTGTAGGATGTAAGAAAAACATAAACTTGGCGAGTCTTAGCCTCACGAGTATGAAGTAGGACAAAAAGGTGATGTTCGGTCCTCATAAAACACGGGTATACAAAGTTGGTACGACCCAAAACCCATAAAAAAGGTAAACCCGGGTCCTAAGGAGGTAATAGGGAGAAAAATGACTTTAAAATGGTAAAAGCGAAGAAAAAGGTAATTTCGCATCGCACAGCCATGTGAAGCGAAAAAGGTTGTTTCGCATTGTACAACCATGCGAAGCGAGCCATGCGAAGCGAAAAAGGTTGTTTCGCATCGCATGACCATGCGAAGCGAAAAAGTTCCATGCGAAACGAAAAAGCATGCAAAGCGAAATTCCCATGCGAAATTTCATGAAATTAATTTTCTGATGCGTTTTTGTTAAAGGAACGTTAATGAAAACAAAAAAATTCCGACATGCAAATCGAAATCTTAGTAGATCGGGTTGTAGGATGTTAGAAAAACATAAACTTGGTGAGTCTTAGCCTCACGAGTAAGAAATAGGATAAAAAGGTGATGTTCGGACCTCATAAAACATGGGTATACAAAGTTGGTACGACCCAAAACCTTAAAAAAGGTGAAACCGGGTCTTATGGAGGAAATAAGGAGAAAAATGGCTTTAAAATGGTAAAAGCGAAGAAAAAGGTAATTTCGCATGGCACAGCCATGCGAAGCGAAAAAGGTTGTTTCGCATCGCACAACCATGCGAAGAGAGCCATGCGAAGCGAAAAAGGTTGTTTCGCATTGCAGGACCATGCGAAGCGAAAAAGTTTAATGCGAAGCGAAAAAGCATGCGAAGCGAAATTCCCATGCGAAATTTTAAGAAACTAATTTTCTGATGCGTTTTTGTTAAAGGACCGTTAATGAAATAGGAGTATGAAATAGGACTTTGTGATGTTCGGACCTCATAAAACACGGGTGTACAAAGTTGGTACGACCTGTCAGCTCAACCCCAGAAGGGGCTCTGCCCCTTGGACCCTGCTAGGGGCTGACGCCCCTAGACCCCGCTACCAGGGGCGCTTCTCCCGGACACCCGTTAGTTGAGGGTTCGTAATCTTAAATGTAGGAAGTAGTGGTAATAGATAATTGACACGTGTAATGTATTGTACAGTTAGTCGTACACAACTAAAGAAGGGCGTTACCATTAACGGCGAGAGAAACCGACTCCAGGTGAGTTTCTAGCCCCATTTCTGTGTTGTGTTTTGGGGCTGTGTGCATACTCAATGTGATTAGTTAATACACTTACCTTAAGTGGTAAGTGTATGCCGTATGATTGTTTATAAATATACTTAATTAGAGTAGAAAAAGTTAAACGTATGTGTGAAGAGGTATATGAGAACAGATATAGCTAATGAAATAAAGGTATGTACGATATGTGTAGTGTATGCATGGTATGTATGATATGTAGAGCTGAAGAATAAAGGGTTGCCTACCCTAATAATATAGGCGAAGAGTAAAGGGTTGCCTACCCTAATAATATAGGCGAAGAATTAAGGGTTGCCTACCCTAATAATATAGGTGAAGAAATGAAGGGTTGCATACCCTAATAATATATGCGAAGGTTATAGAGCCAAAGGCTCTTTAAAAACGTAGGAAGGTTATGTATGTATAAAATAATGAAGGTAAGTAAAACTAGGAATGTATGGAAGTAAGAATGTTAAGAATGAGAATGAAATGTATGTACCTGCTTAACTAGAACTCACTCAGCGTAGCTGACTTTTAGTATGCACGCAGGCAAATAGGTTGAGGCAGCTAGCTTGAGGAGGGACACATGGCATGAGCTAAAGAGACGGGTATTCATGAAGAAGCGTCATGACTGTTTTATGATATGTCTATGAATGGATAATTTGTATGTTAAGACAAGATTCGATGTTTTGTAATGTAATGCATGAAGTTTTTAATTATTCCGCGAAAGTTTTAATTAACTCTGATTTTAGAACTGTGTTTATGAGTAAATCAAACGCCAAGGTAGGGTTTCCGGGATCGGGGCCTTACATTATATATAAGTTTCATAATTATATATTTTGTTTTATATATTAAATTTTTTGTATTTTTATGTATTTGTATAGTGTACGTAACTTATATGGTTTCTGAAATTTGGATAAATTGAGTATTTCGTGGTTGGATAATTAATGTAATTTGGATAACTTGTGTAATTGGTGTAGATGTAATTATGGTAATTTGTGTAATTGGTGTAAATATAGTTTGGGTAATATATGTAATTTGCGTATTGTGTAGTAATTTGAGGTAACTATGTATTTGGGGTAATTTTTAAAATTTGTGTAGTTTTAGTAATTAAAGTGTTGATACACGATTTGAGCGTCTCGGTCTTTATTATATTATTATTATATTACTTGTTAATGTAAGGGGTATTTTGGTAAATATATCCCCATTCGCTCTAATGTAAAGCTATTCGTTACCCCGTAACGAATAAGCTACATTCGTTAAGTTTGTAAGCCACATTCATTAACCTTGTTTAACGAATGTGACAACGAATAAAGGGCATTCGTTAGGAATTAATGTAACACGAATGAGGCTGTTCATTCGTTAGGTTTAATGTAACGAATGACACATTCGTTAAGGTTAAGTTAACGAATGTGTCATCGTCTATATATGTCTGTAAAGTTATCAGTAATGTAATTCAGTTCGTTATTTTATCCATTCTGCCTCGTTACTCTGCCCAAATACTCTCTCAATACACATAGTTCACACACTAACCATATTCAACCTAATCGTATCAATCAATCAATGAAGAACACGATGTCATCAGCGTCTAGATCCATCTAGGCTCAATCAAGTGGTATCAGAGCCATTCGATCGGATCTCCGTGATTATCCATTGTTATATCTCATTCGTTCATCTTGTTTTTGTAATAATTCTTAATGAATTGATATGATTCAGTGTGATTGAAAGATTTCTGAAATAGAGGTTTATTCTAAGTGTAAATTGAACTGAGATAACTGTAAATAGGCATATTCTTAAGGTAATGGAGACTGTTAATTGAGTTTTAAGATCTATTTGAGTGGTTAGACTGGATTGAGAGTTAATTGAGTTGGACTTGACGTTAATGGGTTAACGTGTTTGAATTAGATTTTAAATTGAGTTTGAAATTGGACGATTGTGGATACGGACTGGTATAGTAAGGTTCGGATTTGGATTCCGACTAGATTGATATTGGTTTTGTGGATAACGAACTAACTTGGACAAGTCTGGACTTAGAATTGAATGTTTGAAGATATGAAGACTGATTCGTTAACTATTTGAAGATTGATTCGTAACTGATCATTCGTTAACGATCTGTAACATCTCGATAATACCCCATTCAAGTATTGGGCTAAAAGTGACAATAATGAAACTTAAAGGGGTTAAAATGAAAAAATTTGGGTTTCCAGGCCCATCGCGCTACGCGATGGGTGGACAGATTTGAACATCGCGCTACACGATGCCATTCCTTAGAAGTTCTGAAAAAGGGGCGTCGCGCTATGGGATGGTCCAGGATCAAAAGGGCATCGCGCTACGCGATGACCCCATTAAGCAACCAGGGACACGTGGCAGCCTCTCATGGATTGCGGCGTCGCGCTACACGATGGCCGTAAGGAAAGCCCCATCGCTACGTGATGGTGGCCAAAACTTGCCTATAAAAGGGCAGCCACGGGTTCAACCTATTTCATCCTATTTTCACATTCACAAACACACACTTAGTGTTGGGAAGCGTGCTAGCTTTGCCGAAGTTCCGAGGTCTGTTTTCTTGAAGTTCGTGCAAGAATCGGAGTTCTGACGCGTCGTAGATCAGTTAAGCGAATAGGAAACAAGGTTTTGCCAATCAAGCCGTCATTCTGTATTAGGATTAACATTCCCGAGTACTTATTAAGGTAGGGGTTCTGCCCAAAGATTATTATTATATTATATGGCTTAGACCATAGTCAGGGGTATAGCCCAAAACCTTGATCATTATTATGTTTATAAATGCAAAGGTTATGGTTAAATAATGTTTCTTCATAATTAAGAAACATAAGCTTTTACATACAAGCAGATATAGTAGTTTATTCATAAATTAACAAACGTAAGATTTTACATACCAGGGTTATAGTCAATTCAATGTTTCTTCTTGAAGAAGAAACCTATCAATAGATATTTCTTCATGAAGAATAAACTTAACACATGATTTGTAAACAAATGAAAAGACTACGGGTTTAAATATTTTATTCAAGCAAATGATCAGTCAAGGTTTATAGCTATCAAAACCAGACTAAAGGTCTGTAGCTGGATTAAGAGACGATACGGGTATTTATATAAACTTACTTTATTATAGATCAACCATCAATCATTAACAAGGGTTTTTAAACGAGATCACCACATCATTCAGAAAATACAATCACAATCACAGGTGAATACGTTAAACCTTTTTCAGTCAGTAAGATAAACGTGTTGTTTATCTTAAACAGTCAGTCAAACATAAGATTACGTGATCTCTAATTTTTTAAGGGATTATGTGATCCCTAAGTTACAAGGTAGATAATAAAAGCAACTCAGACCGAGTACACATGCGTCTGGATCCAAACATATCTGTTAACCTATCAATCAAGGCTACGTGGCTGCAGGCTAACAGACATAACGAAAGTTCCCCGAGGAGGCATCAGTTCTTGGAGAACCATAATTGTGTGTGTATGGCAGTGGCACAAGTTCCGAGAAATAAGAGACGTTTCTGCTGAGTTTGTTCCAAAACTATCTTATCAGTCAAATGTTTTCAGAGTTAACGATTCACCAGCATATCGCTGACGTATTTCCCCCCCACATTACAGGAAAACAAGTATCGCACAGATAGCATGGAATTAGAGTCATTCATGGAGATAGATGCTCGCAGATGGAGATGGCTCAGTTTTTAATAAATAAAATATTGTAAACAAGAGTAAACAAAGGTTTGTAAAACAAATACTTGGATATTTATTATTCAAGAGGTTTTCATAATAAATTAAAATTTATTTTAATTAAAGACTTCTGCTAATAACCCGCAACTCTGATATAATTACAAAACAAGTACCAACTACAGGTGTCACGCCTAGGCCCTAAGTCGGGGTGTGACACGATCTAACTGATCATTCGTTCAATCTCATTCGTTAATCACATTCGCATCCTTATACGTTCACTTCTAATTCGTTACACATTTGAATCACTTTCGTTGATTCTTTCGTTAAACATTTGTTGATCCTCATTCATATAAACAGTAACACATTCGTATCCTAATTCATTACACAATCACATTCGCTATCTCACTCGTTAACCATTTTAAAATTCACATTCGTTTCACTTTCGTTACATATTCACTACTGTTTTCATTCGTATACTCATTCATACTTACTTACTCATTCGTGCTTTCTTATCGTGCATTCACATTCGTTTAAACAGTACACAGAACATAATCTTTAAAAGTTGACAAGTTTAGTCCTTTGACTATTCAAACTTGTGATAACATGGCTTCTCAAAATGCCACGTATTATGTGTTAGCATCCCAAAATGCGTTAATGCACAGATGTTAACAATGGATAGCGAAATTGGTTCACAAAATAAATGTCCAAAATTGTTGAAATTATATGAATTTGCTCGTTGGGAACCGAGGTTTCGTGCTCATCTTGGTTAAGTACATCCAAGAAGTGTATGATTTCTAGATGTGGTCTACAAGGCTCTTCTTGTAGGAAGTGACACACTCGGTTGGATTGCTAAGGATCATGAACATTATGAAGCTCAGGAGATTAAAGATTATGAAAGTGAGACCAAAGCTTACTCTACCCTCACGATGGCATTTCCCGAGCAAATCTTTCATCAATATAGCACTATAAAGTCCTGTGCGTCTCTATTTTTTACTTTAAAGACTAGAAGCTTGGGAAACACACTCGAGAGTAAAAAGACTCGAGTGAAATTTCAGTTTCGAAATGTTACTTTATTGAGAAATGAAACTGTGGAAGAGATGATAAGTCGGTTTTGTCATCTGGTTGTGGAAATGACTACTGTTAATCTCGAACCGACTGAGGTGGACAAGATTGACACCTTGAAGAATGCATTACCACCTTTTTATTCTACTTTCTTGCTAGTGTTGAAGGAAAATGGTTATTTTCGTAACGACCAACTCACTGCTGAGCAATTCATCAACAAGCTAGAAGAAAGAGAGTATGATTTGAAATGCCAAACATCGTTAATGGATAATCAGAATCAAAATCCTTCTCTTTATGGTGGTTTATTACCTGCTAATAATTCTTCAAGCTCAGTCCCAATCACAATATTCTTCACACAAACAACACATGAAGAGTCTGCTAATGGTAATAGTTCCCCTAACGTATGCTTCATGGCGTTTGGTGCCAATTCAGGGTCAAATGCAAGTTCCTCAAGTTCTTTGCCTAACGTAAATATTAAAGAAGCAGAGCAGCAATTCGCTTTTGTTTGTGCTTTCATGACATCTTACGAACAACTAGTTGGGAGTAAGATCGCTATTAGTGAATTGACTGATGAGGATTATGACCAGATTGACTCCGATGATCTTGATTTGATGGATCTTAAGTGGAACATGGCGATGATTATCAGAAAAGTGAAAAGATTCATGCAAAGAACGGGTAAAGATCTACCTTCTCTAAACAAGAGGGTTGGATTTGATAAATTGAAAGTCAAATGTTATAATTGTGGAGATTTTGGTCATTTCGCAAAAGAATGCGATAAACCGAGGAAGGAATATTCGGGTCCACGTAACTCTGAGAGATCTTCAGGAATGAATTCATCTGGAACTGATCGGAATAAGAAAAATTCATCAGACGGTGACCAGAATAAGCCGACTAATTCGCAGGCTCTCGTCGCCAATGACGGTTTGGATTGGTCTCAACGACTATTGGTAAATCAAGCCAACCTTGCTATGGTTGAACCGGTTGAAAAGTTTGAAGATGCGAGCAGTGATAATTTATCAGAAGGAAGTGATACATCAGATTCAGAAGCTGATTCTGATTAATCGTCACTTGAGCAAACAGAATCTTTTGCCTGCATGCCAAAGATTGAAGAGGTTTGCACCAAATCTTCACTTAATGTATCTGTTAATGAGTCAAAAGAGACAGTAACTTCCCAAGTTGTTACTGAGTGTACTGATTGTGTTGAACTTAAAGTCAAACTTGAGTCAAATTTACAACAGAACACTTCTCTCACAAAAGAGCTTTTCATGGTCAATGAATGTTACAAACAAAAATCCAAATTATTGGAGCAATCGACATTGAAAATTATAAATTTGTTTGTTAGCAATCAAGACTTAAAAGCTGAAGTTAATTGTAAGACTGTGGTAGTTGAACAACATTTCAAGGAGATTCTCAGACTCCGAACCTGCATTACCAACTTAGAAAATGAAATTTTTGGAATTAAAAAATAAACTAGGAAAATTTCGTGACTCCTCTTTTCTCTTAAACGAGATTATTGAAGTCAATAATAATCACAAGAAAAATGGTAAAGTAGGATTGGGTTACGTTGAGATTCCCCCTCCTTTCAAAGGAGATTACAGCAGCATTCCAGTTGTGGAGCAATCTACAAACTTAGAAATTCCTGTTGTTGACTTAGTCAAATCTGAAAATGTTGAAACAACTAAAGCCCAAAATGATTGAAAGTATCTTTCAAGATGATACTTCAAAAGTTATTGAACTTGAACGAAAATTTCATCAATCTAAATCAAATAATGTTCAAAAGGAACCAATCGCCAATGTGTTTAAACCTCTTAAGTTTGTGAAATCTTCAGGTTTGGAGGATTCATCGAATTCCACCAATCTTGAATTTTATAAAAATAAGAAAGGGTTAATTCATGAGGTTCCAAAGTCAATAACTATTGAAAAACCAAAAATTGATATTCCTCAACTTTTGCACAAAAATAGGACAAGTGTTTCACCACAAAAATCCCTGGACACTCGTTTGTGTTTTAAGTGTGGTGAACCTGGTCATGTATCGAAGAAATGTAAAGTCAATGTTGACAATATCAAGTCATCATCGAAGCAACCAATTTAAATAGCTAAAATGAATTGAAATTTGAAAGAAACTCAAGTTGATGATTCATTTATAATGTATTCAAACATCAATCTAAGAAAAGTGGTTCGGGTTGATATTCCTAATGTAACAAACAAATTTCCATGCTCAACCTATTTGTAAGAATAAAGACTCGGGAATAATCCGTGATGGTTATCTGAAGAAGAAAACCAAGAAACCTGTCACATATTCCCAAGTACCAAACAAAGGTGTTAATGTAAATTTATCTCCAAAAATTCAAAAGGAGAGCCCAAGACTGAGGCTTGGGCTGCCTTTTTGAACTAATCATTTTACGTTTTGTGCAGAGTTCATCCAGGTCTAGATCAAGTCACAAGTGGATACTGGACAGTGGATGCTCTCGGAATATTACCGGTAACCTTGATCTTCTTAATAACGTCAAAGATATTCAGGGAGGTTATGTGGCTTTTGCTGGTAATAACGGTGGGATGATTACTAAAGAAGGAGAAGTATCAAACGTGACAGTTACGTTTGAGAAAGTTAATTATTGTGAAAAAGTGGATCACAATCTATTAAGTGTCTCACAGATATGTGATAAGAAATATACCACGATTTTCACAGATAAGGAATGTGTCATCTTACAACCAGGATACACGATTCCTGAAGAAATAGTTGTCATGCGATCTCCTAGATCGAATGATATTTATGTCCTTGACATGAATACTAATGTAAACGTTTCACCCTCAAAAACATGTTTTGTCTCCAAAGCTACGGAGAAAGACTCGATTCTATGGCATCGACGCATGGGACACATCCACGCACGCAAGATAAATTATCTCATTTCTAATGATTTGGTAGATGGTGTGATCTTTAAGAACTTCAAGTTAAATTATCATTGCGTTGCATGCAAGAAGGGGAAACAGAAAAAGAAGTGACATCCATGCAAATCAATCAACTCGATTATCACGCCACTGGAACGACTTCATATGGATTTATTTGGTCCAGTGAATCATGCCAGTATTGCGGTTGATTTATACTGCTTGGTCGTAACCAATGACTTCTCAAGATATTCATGGGTTTTATTTATGGGTTCGAAAGACCAGACACCTGTTTTAATTCTGAACCTTATTACAAAGATCGAATCACTTTACAAACTGAAAGTAAGACAAATTCGAAGTGATAATGGGACGGAATTTAAAAACAATGTATTGGATTTCTTTTGTATTCAAAAGGGAATACATCGGGAATTCAGTGCACCATTTGTTTCTCAATAGAATGGTGTGTCTGAACGGAAGAATCGGACGTTAATAGAGACTGCTAGAACAATGCTTGCAGATTCTAAGTTTCCTGTTCAATTTTGGAATGAAGCTGTGAATATTGCTTGTTACACATTAAATCGCATCTTAACTGAAAAGAAGTTGAAGAAAACAAGCTATGAACGTCTAAATCATTGTAAGCTGAATTTAAAGTATTTGGAACCATTCGGGTTTCCATGTACTGTGTTGAAGAAAGATGCCGGGAAGTTTGATGAAAAGGCATTTGAAGGATGTTTTTTAGGATATAATTCTCATAAGAAGCGTATCTTCAATATCTCTTCGGGTTTTGTAGAAGAATGGTATCACGTCGATTGTCAAAGCTACACTACACCTTCAGCTGGTACAGGTCCCGATTGGATGTTCGACTACGATGGGTTATTTAATTCGTTTACACCAACAATTGAAGAAATACCTGAAGACTTGGTCCGGTCGTATTTGGATGAGAAATTTCTACCTATTCCAACTTCTTCATCTGTTATGTGACAGTATCTCCTAATATATCTAAGGCATAAAATGATGTTTCTGACTCCTCTGATGATGCTGAGTTTGTTGACTCGTCTTCAATTCCTTTGAATGAAGCTCAAGAAACAAATGGCCAATTTTAGTTGAAGATTTGTCATCAAGTGTCTCTTTAGACATAACGGAGAAAAATATCACCAATCTTGGTGATAATGTATCTGTGCCTGCGAATCCTTCTTTAAGGATTCACACGAATCATCCGCAGGAACAGATAATTAGGGATGTGAACGATGGTGTTCGCACGAGACACCAATTAGCTAATGTATTCGACGATGTGGTTGAACGTAACTTATCTCCTATAGATGATCTGATCTTGTGTGCTTATGCGGATTTGCACTAATTGGGGATTCTTAATATTGCACTTACACCTACTTCTTATCACAGATTGAACTGACAAGTGTCACAATGGCACTCAAGGAACTGTCTTAGGTTGAAGCTATGCAGGAGGAGCTACAACAGTTCGTTAGACTCGGTGTATGGGATTTCATTGATAAACCCGATCGTGTCAAGAAATCTATGCCGACTAAGTGGGTTTTTAAGTGCAAAAAGGACGACCGTGGGGTAATCGTGAGAAACAAGGCACGATTGGTTGTACTGGGTTACAATCAATAAGAAGGCATTGACTACACTGAAGTATATGCTCCTGTGCCATGACTGGATGCTATACGTATTTTTCTTGCCTATGCAGCCTACAAGAACTTTAAAGTTTATCAGATGGATGTTAAATCGACATTCTTAAACAAGGAGATTCATGAAGAATTGTACGTGAAACAGCCTCTTGGCTTTGAGGATCCAGACTATCCAGAGCGTGTTTATCACTTAAACAAAGCTCTTTATGGTTTACACCAAGCGTAAACCAAGCCCCGAGAGCCTGGTACAGCACTTTTGCTGACCATCTAATTGATAGTGCATTCAAGAGGTGACTGTGGATTGTACCTTATTCTACAAGAATTTTGGTGAAGATCTGCTCTTCGTCCAAATTTACGTGGACGACATTATTTTTGGTTCGACAAACGACAGCTTGTTCAAAGACTTCGAGACGACGATGCAAACCAAATTCAAGATGAGTTCGATGGGGGAGATGAGCTTCTTCTTGGGATTGTAGCTCACCAGTCTGATCCAGGATCTTTATCCGTCAGACCAAATATGTGAACATTGTCTTGAGCCGATTCAAGATATCTGATGTCAAAATCCCTTCGACACCTCTTCCAGTGGATCACAATTTATCACCGGATGAATTGGAAGATACCGTTGATCCAACCTTATATCGAGCAATGATTGGTTCTCTTATGTATTTAACTGCGTCGCGTCCTGATATAATTTTACTGTTTTTTTATGTGCCAGGTACCAATCGAGTCCCCGAGTGACTCATCTGGCAGCAGTTATGCAACGCCCGTTAATTCTGGTTTCAAAAATTAAAGCTTGTAGGGTATCTATAATTCTCGGGATTTATCCGACGTTTCTCAGAAGCCTTTGCGTCATCGCGGTACGTTAAACCATTTAACTTTCCTTCCACTTTTCCTTACACTTCAATTTGGAGGGACTTGGATGTAACTATTTTATTTATATCATAAAACATTTAACCTAACCCTAGCCCCCCTTGCAGCAGCGATCGGCCGAGAAACTCCCCCTGCTCGTTTTTCTTCTGCCAAGCCAAGTTTCGGCTGTGAAAACTTCAATTCAAGGTTGGTTTTATGATTCCCCATGTCTTTTACACCTTAATTGATCATATTAACGCGCTTATTGGTCGTTAAGGTTGAGTTTTGATGATAACAGTTTGCTGACAGATTCATATACGTTTATTGTAGGGTCTGTAACGCAATGATAATCCATTTTTTTGATCTATTCTTGATTCCATGATGTTCTACTTTGAGTCCAGTTTTTAGAAAGGTATAATACGTAATTTTTGGACAAGATTTGAATGGTTTTTATGAATTAATAAAATCGAGTGTCAAAGCTGATGCGGGATGACGGATTCTGGTCTGTCTTCCCGACATCATAACCTCTTTTCGACAGGTCCAAATTGGTTGGTTCCACTTCTGGAAGTTAGTATTTTGAGTTAGGAACCAAACCCAATTGGAATCGTTTTATTTGGTTCGGTAATGAAATTTATAAAAATAAAACCATTTTGTTGCACACTGAAATAGCTGCACGTACCTTGCTGTGTTGGAGGAATTTTTATAATTTTTGTGTCCAATAGAAAAATATAATAAAAATATTTTTATAAACCTAATACATTTATCAAAGTCTGGTAAAAATTTAATAATTTATTTAAAAGGTTATCCTATGTAATTAAATACATCTTCGCATACTAAAATCTACACATTTTACTCGTTATTAATCGATAAGTTCGTTTTAGGCTTAACAGGTGGATTTGGTTAGTCGAAAGGTTTTAGGGGCTGAGGTAAAGTTGTTGGGCCTTGGGCCAAGTTGTCGGGCCTTTGGCCAAGAGTTGGGCCTTGGGCCAAGTGTTGGGCCTTGGGCCTTGTTGGGCCTTGGGCCAAGTTGTTGGGCCTTGAACTGCCCATTAGGCAAGAGTGTTCTTACGGTCTAGTTTAGTAACGTGTTGTGTATAATTTACAGGCCCTTGCTTGTGATTGTGCACTTAGGGATTTCTTAGTTCGTTGCAGGTGTTCGATTGATTTCAGGTGAGTTCATGATGCCCTTTTTACTCTTTTTACTTTTGGGCTAGCATGCACACCTAAGTGTTTTCTTACATGATGAAACGTTTTAAACGAATTTATATAGGCTTGCTAGCATATGGTAGGCCTTGGGATGTTAATATATATATATATATATATATATATATATATATATATATATATATATATATATATATGTATATACATTATTTCTTGGCCTATATCTGGCGATGTTGTAGTCGTTTCGACTACTGATGTTGTGTATGCCTACTTTGTGCTTGCATGCACTGATGTTACGTGTTTGGGTTGTACTTTTGCTCGACCCTGATGTTATACGTGGATGTTATATATATATATATATACTGTGATATATATAGAGATGTAATTGAAAGGATGTTTACATATACATTTTGTATATGTATGTATGAGGATGTTTAGTTTTCGGTAATGATGATTTGATGGATGCACCCTTTTATTTTTTAAAACTTTTGGTATGACTATCATAACTATTATTTACTGACTTTATTTACTTAAAACTTGAACTAACTCAGCTCAAGCTGACTTTGTTTGCATGTTAGTGTGAGTTTCAGGTTAGGAAGAGGATGCCTTATCGATTGGACATGCACGAAGCTACCTAGACGGTGAAGGGCATACGGGAAGTGAAGTTTTACTATTAAACATTTATTTTTGAAAGTTTTTATTTAAAGATAACTATGTTGCATTTGGGCAAAATTCCCGGGTTTTGGGAACTTATTTTATTATTCATGTTTTTCGCTGAATTATACTCTGAATTGCTTATTTCAATGAAAATAATTGTTTTTAAGTTTAATTATTTTACTAGTGTTTTGAATGAATACCAACTGTGGGGTTCCCGGGGTTCGGGGCCTTACAAGTTGGTATCAGAGCCGTGGTTCGAGGGATCCGAGCATCCCTGAATGCTTGGACTCGAACTGTAAGAAAAGAGACCAGTATGCCCACCGCGAGTAGCTGCACGCCAAGAGGTAACTTTAAATTATTTAGTCATTACCTTAAATTTAAGATTTCCAGTATGTGATTAATTGTTAAGTGTTAGATAGAATGCTAACGTTATTAGTAGTTTACCCTTACCTTCCATGTTTTAAATACCACTTGTGTCTGACTATGTTAGGGTTCCATCTTTGTAGGGATAGGATTTGG